>NC_091544.1:31576287-31879318 GCF_030788295.1 Drosophila virilis
AGTAATTATTGTTTTGCGAGTCGAAATGCTTGCTTGTTTAACTATTCATTTTATAAAGTTGTTGCAATTTTCTTATCAAGTTGGCTTTCCTTTCCATAAGAAAGTTTCGATAGTCTGTTATTGAATAATATGCTCAAGTCTAAGGTGCTGCTCCTTCCATCTGTTATCTGTAGGCCGAGTGTTTCCCACATCAGTTGTAAATAAAGCGGAATCGCAGCAAATTGTTTCCTTATTAGCGAACATTACAGTATGCATATATGCAGGGTCCGTTGTGAAGATAACCCCATATAATGCAAGCAAGCCAGTTCAAGAGGTTATCATATCAAATATTATAAAGATTTTTAGCTTTCTATCTGATTATACAGCTGCCGCTCTTGCGCTTTTTACTTTTAATTGGATTTCGGAGCATTCACTCGAGCTGCCGCCAAATTACGTAATTGTTTTTTTTTTTTTTTTTTTTTTGTGCTTATCGTTGACTGCTTTTAAAAATAAAGCCAACATATAGGTCAAATGTATACATACGTATTTACTATAAGTTTATGTGAGGCAAACTGCCTACACCAGTATTACAATTGTATCCGTAAAAAAAACACACAAACTAGTTGAAGATGCCCATGAAATATGTGCTGATTGGTGGTAAGATATCTCTAGATATCAAACTATTTGTCCTGACTGATTGGTGATCAACGCACAGCCCAAACCGTAAGAGCTGGGAGGCTAAAATCTACACTTACCTTACCTTTTGTGATGAAAGCGCACGTTAAGTACGATCGGCCTCATACTAATATTTTAAGAAATTTTTTAAAATTCCTCTTTGGCAGAAATGGGGGTTAAAGTGGTGGGTGACGTTTCGCGCTCAAATTCATGTTCAAGTATCAATATAAAAAATCATTTGAGACGTGTTTCACATTTCGCAGTTTCCAAACATGCGTGCATTCGTACATGTATGAATACATGTCTGGATAGCTACATACGTGCACACATACATACATGCATACATGCATACATAAACATGCACACATACATATATGCATACATACACATACCAACATGCATACATACACACATACATACATACATACATACATACATAAATGATACATAAATACATATATGCATACATACCTGTTTATTTACATACACATGTACTTGCACATGTACATACATACATACTTAAATGCGTACATACATGCATGGATGCATATATACATATGCACATACATAAATTCACACATACATATGTACATACATACGACCATGCACTCATATATACATACAAAACAAAAAAAAACAAAAAAAAAAAAACAACATTACATTACTAGCTAAGCTAACTGCAGAGCCCACTTGAATTCTTGAGAATCGAGGAGGAGAGCACTTGATAGAAATTCGTTTTATTACAGCGACAAGTAAGCTTGGTCTGCGACTAGCATTAGAAAACAAACATGCATGCATACATGTAGACATAAATGCATACATATGTGCATGCATACACTAACACACACGTCCACATACCCACACACAAACATTCGTTCTAATTGCTTGATTGATTGACTGACTGATTGACTGACTGACTTGCTGATTGATGATAAGCACAGTTGAGCTGAGCTTTTTGCTGTGAGACAACTTAATTAATAAAAATGCCTGTTAAGACGGAATTTCAGATTCCACGCGCAAATGTGGAAAATGGATGGAAAACGATTGTATTAAACGTTTTTTTAGCATATAGTCGACTGCAAACTCATTTTCTAAGAGCTGTGATAAAATTAGTTGTGGAAATTCTTCACAAATTTCAAAAAATGCCACGCAAGATTGCGGTCGTTTCTAGAAAAGACAATATAATTTTGATTTAAATTGTATTCTTTGGTTCAAGCTAGTGTATGTGTATAAATATATAAATGTATGTAAATTATAATCGATGTAGAAAAAACAGGTAAACAAGTCGTCTCATAAACTAAGCAAGAGCGAAACCCGTTTATTAGGCACACTTTAGAAATGAATTATACTGCAGGCCATTTTAAAGGGGTTGACCAAAAATAAAATATAATTAATACATATTTGTATTCAACATAAATAATATAAATATAGCTGCATATTTCTATTGGGCAGTAAGTGGACAAGTTTTTGTGCTCTCATCGCGCAGCATCATCAACCGGTTCCGTTTGCTATAAGTAGTTGATACTGTTATTGTTGCTGTAGTTGTTGTGGCTCCATATCTGAGCAAACATAACCAAATGGCTCACTCATTAAACAACAGCATATTTGCATATAAAGAACGGCTCGAAGATGAGCGACACGAACAAAAGCATTCGAGCCAGATTCTCTTGATCGTGTACGGATACATGGGCTACACGTAGTCGGAAAACTATATTTTATGCGGGCCGATCCATTTGGAACTTTATTATATACAGAATAAACAATTCATTACGTTTTTTTTTTTTTTTGAGCGAATTACGTTTTATTCAATTGTAAAGCGCTTGCCGTTTAGCCGGTTATTGTTCGTTTTTTTATCATCCGGGACTATTTTGTTGGCCCGCATCCGGTTTTTTAGCAGAGTTGGTAGCCCCTTCTTTGCTTTGCCCAATTAGCCGATCAGTCGGGTCATGCCACGCCCACACGTTTGCAGTTAATTGTCAAGTGTTTTTATACAGATGAAAAGTATGTATGCAGATATGTATATATACCCGTAGAAGGCGTACAATCAATTAGTTTCAATGAATTTTTACGCCATCCAAACGAGACGTCAGCGTCTCTGAACAATTGCGGAATGTGCGATTCCCAGTCATCTTTATTTTAAATATCCACTTTGCATATTGCAGTATCCACAATATTTTGTGTACTCATTACATCAATGTACATTAGTACGTATAAAAATCTATCTCAGCCCAATGTTGACGACTTTTCAGTTGTTCGCAAGGTGTGCAAGAGGTGTGGCAGCACGCATTTCAAAAGCTTTAACCATGGTATATGTAATCAAGCGATCTCAAAGAGTATTACCAATAAATATACAAGTAAACAATGTAAACATTAATATACCTAGCGTTTATATGAACCTAACTACATAAAAACAACAAAAAAAAGTGGTGCCCATTTTTCTGGAACAGTCTCTCATTGAAAGTCGCCGCTTATAGAGCTTAAAATTTCTTTCCAATATCCGAGCGTTTATATGAACCTAACTACATAAAAACAAAAAAAAAGTGGTGCCCATTTTTCTGGAATAGTCTCTCATTGAAAGTCGCCGCTTATAGAGCTTAAAATTTCGTTCCAATATCCGAGCGTTTATATGAACCTAACTACATAAAAACAAAAAAAAAAAAAGTGGTGCCCATTTTTCTGGAACAGTCTCTCATTGAAAGTCGCCGCTTATATAGCTTAAAATTTCTTTCCAATATCCGAGCGCTTATATGAAGCTAACTACATATAAACAACAAAAAAAAAGTGGTGCCCATTTTTCTGGAATAGTCTCTCATTGAAAGTCGCCGCTTATAGAGCTTTCCAATATCCGGTTAAACAAAAAAGTTCGTTTAACTTTTTCTTTTTTTTTTTTTTTTTTTGATATATTAGTAGCTAACGCATTCCGTAGCCAGTCTTTAGTCGAGATTTTCAGCTGCATTGCATATTTTTATCTCTTTATTTTTCTCAATGCGTTGCAAGCCTTAAACAAACTGTAATTGAAATGCAGAGCGCACATATGTTATATTTTTTAATTTGTTTGTGTATGTGTGTGGGTGTGTTTGCGGCTGTTGAGCAAAACAGCAAAAGAAACAAAAGCTCTGCTAGTGCTGCGTCGCCTCGCTGCACAGTACCATATGTAAAAGAAACGCACGCGGCTTAGGCTTGGCGGCTACACTAGTGTCCCACAAATTGTGCCACATTGCATGTCTGCTGTGGCTGCTGCTGCTGCTAGACAAGTTATCAGCAGAGCATCGCGACGTTTACGCTGCCGCTGTTGTTGAGCCATGTATACTGTTGTTGTTGTTGCTGCTGCTGCTGCTGCTGGCGCTGCCGCCCGACAGCTTGACGGTGACGTCGACGAGGCGTCAGCCACAACAGAGGCTTCGTCCGTTGGGTTTGTTTTGTGGGCTGTTTCTGTTTTAGTTTTCGCAACACATTCAAGCCGCACAGTCGCAAACGCATCGTCGCCGTTTTTCTCGTTTCTTTTGTATACGAAAACAAAATTGAATTTGAATTGAAAGTGTTGAATTCTGCGCCAGTGTAGTTAAAATGTGATTGCACTTTTGTGGTCAGCTGCATGCTCACATTTATGACATATATTTCAGATAAATATATATATATATATATAAACATCGACATATGTACTCAACTGTTTGGGATATTACGCTCTCTTGGCCTGATGCCCGTGCTGCCAATCAAAGAGCGTATCCAAAATTAGCAACGCCTGCGCAAGAAGACGACAACAGACGAGAAGCAGAAACAGAAATTCACAGAAACGAAAACGCGTCGCCAAAATGAGCGTCAAGCCGATCAAATTATCAAAAATAGCCAAATATATTAGGAAAAAGGTAAACAGCTGGCTGAATCGAAAAATTTTCTAAATCAAAAATTCAGTTGAGATTTGCGGGTCACAAATTCTGTTTTCGCGCGCTGTTTTTTTTTTTTTCTTTTTTTTGATATATTTTGGGTGAAAGTTTAACAAACAATTTGCCGCATTTTGTAATCGGAGCGCGTTCCGTTAAACAAAGCGAACAAAATAAAACAGACAAATTGATATATATATTCAATGCCTTGGCCATAAATGCCGATAGCGCAAAACAAGTGTCCATATTGAATAGTACAAAAAAACTGGCAATACCATCGATAAGGCCGACCGCCCGCCCGCCGCATGCAAATTCATTTGCGGACATGTCCGCCACAAACAACAACAACAACAACAACAACAATGATGATGATGATCATGTACACAAGATGAGCTATAATTAGTGCCTTTTAAGAGATCGGGCAATGGTCGCCATAAGTCGTCTTATTGCCCCATTAAATGTTGCCATTGTACATTGAAATTGCTTTCAATTGACTTTAAGTTGCTGTAATATGTTGTCAGGGTCTATAACTGCTGCATTAGATCTAAGCGGATGATATAAAGTAAACGCAGGCCTTAACTAATATACCAAACATAGTCAGATGCGACTCTAAAATAGGTTACTTGAAAAAGCCTTGAAAAAGCTCTGACTGATTTTTCGCACAACAAAAGAAAACTGAATTGCTTAAACGCAGTGCATTCTCTTTTTGATTGAAAACGTTTTGTTCTTTGTTTGTCATAGTTCTTGTTGGCCTTGGCAATAGGCAATAGTCTAATATTCTGAAAGCTTCTCATCGTTGACATTTTTATCTTTGTTATCATATCAGAGAGAGATTCAGAGAATTCAATGCATATTTTGGTTGAAACCTGCTTTCAAATTGAATCAAAAATAGATACTTTAACGGGCAAACAGTTTGCTTGAGTTATAAAAACTAGAAAACGAATCTCATCTAAACTAAAGAACTTAACTGTTTCCTTATGAGGAACAGAAAGCTTTCGTATTACCAATACAATAAATTCAATTCGAACTCTTTATATAAATTCATAAGTTCATATTTTGGCGAATTTGATGGCATTGTTAGGAATTTCTTAAGATCTCTCATAATTGACAGCTGAACCTGGCTAGCTGGTTCTGACTGGTTGTTTTGTTCAGGCCCGAAATACTTTTGACCAAACGTAAGCCTTTTCAATATTTGACATTTCTTTCACCTTTAACTAGACGTTATATAAACAGGCCCGAACTGCAATTACGTTGCCTCAATTGATATTTGGCCGTAATTAAGTACCTGTTTGTTGGCTTCCGAAATCAAAACAAAGGCCACAAGTCTTTTATGTGCACGCCCGCCCGCAACTAACGAAATTCAATACGCCTCTACGCAAACTCAGCCATTTGTAAAGAGTGCAATGCAATATATATACATATGAACTGCGTATTTAAATATACTATTAGTATATTTATACATATTATGTATTTGGCTTAGATTTCCAATGGTTGACTGGCATGTATATATCTCGAGGAAGGTGTGGCAAATGACGACATCTGTTATTGTTGCGTTTAGCTATTGTTGTGATGTGATAGCGCCACCTGGAAGACAATCTAAGGTGCTGTAAACTGTAAACTTAAGGCAATTATAAAACAGATTTGCTAGAAAATATATATAGATGAAGAAGAAGAAGAGATGAGTATTGAAAAGTGCAGGAATTCCGCAATAATCATTATAGAAAACAGACTAGATTAGTGACTGACTGACTGACGGACTGATCGACTGACTGACTGACGGACTGATCGACTGACTTATTGACGGACTGATTGGTGAACAACGCACAGCCTTAAGAGCTGGGAAGCATAAATTTACACTTACCTTTCCTTCAGTGAAGAAAGTGCACGTTGACACGGTCTTTCGGGTAATTCCACCCGCATGTGTGGAAAAATCGCGAAAAATGTATATGTGTATGTGTATGTATGTGTCTTTTGTGCTTGCCATCCGATCGACCTCATACTCATTTTTAAAGAAATTCGTGAAAATTCATTTGAGGTGTGTTTCGCATTGTTTTGAAAATGCATAATGCATTCCTCCTTGGTGGAAATGATGGGGGTGACGTTTCGCGGCTAAATTCATTTTCAAGGATCTATATGAAAAATCATTTGAGACGTGTTTCACATTATTCGCAGAATCAAAGCATCCTCGGTAAAAAGTGCGATTCTAAGACTTTTTTGGGGAAGACTAACTAGGGCGGAAATCTCTGATTTCAATATTTGGTTCTTTTTTCTTATTTTTTTTTTTTAAATAGAAGTCGAGTTTACGATGGAACAGGTGGATTTTTAATTTTCCACGAGCGTGTACTTTCTGCAAAGGAAATATCTAAAAATGTTAGCATAAAACGTGCAAGGCCGGGCAATACCCGCTAGTCTTTTATAAAAGCCAGGTCCGTCTATAATTTCATATATATTTATTTCTGCAATAGGATACCCCTAACATAAATTACTAAAAACTGATTAAAAACACTTGCGCGTGATATTTTCACCAAAATAATAAATTCCTTAAAAAAAATTGGTTCACTAACAGAATTACATTTATTGATTGGACAAGCTTACCTTACCTTATCTCAGATCATAATCCAAAACCCTCGAATAATTAACAATTTTGGAACCAAAGAGTTTGCCAAAAATAATTGTTAATTAGTTTCACTCAAATTAAAATGGGATGATCCTATGATCGTATTTGATTTGACATTCCGAAATATATATCCAGCAATTGAGTTGGCCCGTTATGCGATAAAGCGACCAGTTAACTTAAATAGCAGCGCATCAGGTAATACCAAAGCAGAAACCTGTTCGAGCAGCGCTGTGAACAATCAAATTAACCCACAAAAATGCACAACAACAACAACAACAACAGCAGCCTTGGCCCAACACAGTAGCAACAACCAAATTAAGTATTAAGCTGTTTTTTTTTTGGGGCCAGAGCACATGATGATACGTGGTCTAGCAAAAAGAAATATGTAAAAAATTGCCGCCAACTCATGCCCCAATTGTTGGGCATCTAAGTGGCGACCCCTTAAGGGCGACAACTGGCCGCAAATAAACATGCGATTTGCACTACTCAAATTAAATTACACACCAAACGGCAACCGACGCAACATTGCGTATACGTATGATTAGCAACATGTTGCTGGCAACAAAATCTGTGTGCGCCAGTCAAACACACATTTTTAAACGGAAGCACCACCCTCCTACATTCCCTCCTTCCTCACTTTCGTAATAAATAGCCAGCAACAAAATAAATTTGATTACTAAAAAAAGCTTTGCTAAGAGCACCAATACTTAAGAGAATACTCCGCACTCTTTTGTATGCTTCCTCTCCCATTCACACTCTCTCTCTCTCTCTCTCTTGCTCAACTTCTTTTTGGGCCACTGTGTGCGCCTGTTCTTTTAGTTGCCATTATGTACGCCAGTCGGCGCTCATTCCGTCAGTCAGCAACTTGTTTTTGAAACACGCACACAGTTATACGCTTCGCTCGCTAAAATGCATATATATATATACTATTAGCAAAATAGAAAAAAGTGTACAAAGTTTATGATGTGTTGTTGGTGGAAAAAGTAAACAACATTAACATTTTGCTGTTAACGTGTAAGAAAATATTGGAAAAGCAATTGAAAGGCGGCATAGAGAGCGATAAAAGCCGTGGCAAACAACACAGAAACACAAACAACAAAACGTTAACGTTAAAAGAAAAAAATATAAAGCTGAAGTCTCGTGGGTCACAAGACCAAAGCAGCTGTGCGAGAGAGCAAGAGCAAGAGCAAGAGTGCGGAAACAAAAGAGCAGCAGCGCATGCAATGCGGCTGAGCGTGGGAAAGCTTTTAAGCACACTGCTGGCCAAAAACGTTGAGCAACGTGAGCTTTAACTGTAAACAAGTAAGCAGCAAATCACGTTTCTTGCTCTTGTTATTGTTTACAACATGTGGTTTGTTGTGGCACTTTTTGCAATTGTCGCCGTCTGCGGCGTTGCAGGTCGAAAATGGGGTCGATACCTCTACCTGCACTACGGGCGCCACTTGCTGCCACGCTCAATGCTCACGGCCAAGAATCGCTCGCCCACGCCGCCGCTCTCGCCAACCAAAGACGATCAGAGCTTGGAGGCGTTGCTAGATGAAAGCGGCGAAATGCATGAAACGGTGAGTGGGAAGAGCAACAGCCAAATAACGGAATGCCCAAAGAACAGAAGCTTCTCAGAAGCAATCGCAAATTTTACAATATACATACATACATACATGTTATTTTATATGCTTGAATAGTTGCTCTGTTAAGTATTCCAATCACATTCTCTGCCAGGCATGAGATGCTTCTGCTATTATGGCATCATATTTTTACATACGTTACACGTGTGCCGTGTACAGTATAATAGTGAATGTCAGCCAAATGAACCCCATTTATCCGCCTGTCAAATGCCAAGCACTTTAATTGCCTGAGTTTGGGTCAATGCGCTTAAAAATGCCCTACAGGGGCAACTTTTATGATGGCTCTTTTAAATGATAACCTATTTAACTAACCAAACTCGACGCGAGCAGCTTAAATTAATTCTTGACGCGAAATAAAAGGAAATGATATCTAACATGTGGCACAACAACATTTAATTTCACGCCCTCTTTATTTGCTGAAGCAAAAAAAAAAAAGAAGTCACCGATAAGTAACAGAATGAGAAAAAATTAGGAAATTATATTCCGTTTCGTTTCGGCCCGATAAGAAATATGAAACAAAAATTGTTCTGTTCAAGATTGGTTTCTAAGTTGGCAACTTCAATAACAAGAAAGTCGTACTATGAATATAATTCTTTGAGTACGCAAAAGTATCTTAGATTTGTAAATATTTGTTGAGATACATTTGTTGCGGCACAGTTAAGCCTTCTTTTGTGGCCTGTGTAGGGTTTCGCATGGTCTTTGCCTTTGCGCTTGTGACTTTCCTCCAATTGGCGAGAGAAGAAGGGTATCGGGTTACTTAAAGACCCGTCTAAATACTCGTTTGACCGGCCGGTTTGGCTCTTTTCGTTCGCATTGCCGGCCCGGCTCTAGGGTTGAGTTCCACTTTTGCACACGTCTGCTGTCTGGCTATGGCTATTTGGCCCAGACTTTTGGCTCAGACTCAATAACCAAACCAGTTGATGCACAGCCGTTGTAGAACATGTTTGCCGCGGCCACAGCCACAGCCACAGCCAAAGCCAAACACAAGGTACAAATGCAGTTGTGCACCCAAGTGCAAGTGATTGCCAAGTTTTCCAAATAGTGTATCCAAGTATATTTGGCAGACTCAACAAATGTGCTCCAAGTCAACAATCGACTATCTTATCAGGCAACAGAGGACAGAGCCTAACTAAAGTTTGTTTCAGCTTTGCTTGGAGGTCAACTCTCTATATATTTAATATTTGTTTTGTTTTGTTTTGAAATTGATTCGAATTAAGTCTAGAAGTTTTCTTGCACTACCAAAGTTAGGGCATTGTACTGCAAATGAAGTGTGAATGAAAAAAATCGAAAAATCACTTTTCATCAATAAACGCATCGGTTGCATCGCACAATCACAATCACAATCCCAGCTGCAATGGAGTCAAAGACAGGAACGACATGAATATGAGCTGACGTCATCTCGTCTAGCTCTTTCGATCAGCTAAACAGCGGAAAAAGTTTAACCATGCACGCCATTAATTTGTTTCGAATGAGACAATCCGACTCTGACATACCCTGCTAAATTTAATTGACAAATAACCAAAATCTGTTATCTGATATGCACACAGCATTAAAATAGCCCTTGGCTACGTTCCGTTACAGGGTATCCTAGGATTAACTTGATTAATTTTATATTTATAGTTATTTTTATTTTTTGTGCGCCTTTCAAAATTTACTTGGCAAATAACAAAAATAAAACACACTTGCTGGACTTTCGACTTGGTCATTAAAATACCCCTTGGCTTCGTTTTGTTAGAGGGTATTCTAGGAGTACTCACCAGCAGGCAATTAACTTGATTAATTTTTTATATTTTATTTATATTTATATTTATTTTTTGCGCGCCTTTCAATTGAACTCAACTCTCAACTCGAAACAAACTCAACACACAAACTCGTCTGTTCCGCTCTCGAAAAAAAAAAAAAGAAAAAACATGTTGAACAAAATAATAACAATTTGCTCAGTTTTGTGTTAATTGAGAGACGACGTCGACGGCTCGGACCAAAACAGCTGCCAGTTGCCAGTTGGCAGTTGGCAGTTGGCTTTTGAGCGCGTTACGATATAGTCGGACGATATCCGATCCGTATGAACTTGGTCGAAAGTTCCCAAGCACGTTAAAAGAAAAAAACAATTAAATGTACCACGTGCCGTTGCTGCCGAGTTTACTTAACATAATATTGCGCGTATTCATACGGAGCAGATGAAAATGTGCGAACTGATTGTCAATCAACGTCAGGTACAACATTCAACCCAAATGAATCATATACAGAAAAATACCAAATACTGTGTAGATCAAATGCAAACAGAAAACTGGTTAACCGATGCCAGATCTGAGAGCAGCAGCCTCTGTCATTGACGTTTGACTTCTATTCGGTTTATGTATATAAACATCTTAAATTGACAATATGTGCCGGGTGCGGGCGCTGGGAGGGCAGCTGTATTTTGTTTAAAATTATATACAAGCGCAATTGTCACGCTTCAATTCGCTGCTTTTGTCGGATGACGGACTCCGTATAATTAGAGACTCTCAAATGAGTTTTGCATTCAGCTCGATTTGTTGTACTGCGGCCCAATTTGAAAATTTGAATCATTTCCATGGCAACTTTCTCAAAGAGCACGAAACTATATTCGCTAATCGAAGCTTAATTCAACTAATTAACACGTCTGTCTGCCCTTCAGGCCTAATGACTGAGTTTTTGGACTGACTTATGTTTATGCTTAATCCATACTATTTATGCTCTTCCAGTTCCATCAACAATTATTACAATCTAAAGAATAATTGATTTATGTTGACCATATGGCCAGCTCTTGATGGCAAATTAGAGTCAAGCTGAGATCAAATCAGTGTCAAATCTTGACGAGAGCTCACTTCGAGCAGGCATTAATCCAATTAAAGCCACATTCAGCTGCAGACACAGCTGCTAAATGGTTCAAGCACGTTCGATTTGATAACTTGTTGAGTTCATGGAAGAGTCGAATTGTGTCTTGCGAAATAAACAAATTGACTTGTAAACAAATGTTGAAGTCTGTTTTGTTTAGTTTTTCCCCTAAAACAGGGTTATAATTAAAACGCGGCACGAAATTGATCGTGTCTCATTTCTCGGTAATTGTTGGCTTTAGGGGGTTTGGCCTGGCGCTGAGCGAATTCGAGAATTAGTTTTGAATTTATCAAATATTTAACAGCGCATATTTATCAATTTATAAAAATATTGTGTCTCAAAGCATTTAGCACTTGGGCCATTGACGTCAAAAGCTAGTTGTTTTTGCTTTTTCCTTTTTTTTTTTTTTTTTTTTTTGACATTTATCGACATGTCCCTGAAGATCCGAACAAAAATAAAAAAATCTCTGTACAGCTCATCAACAGATCATCAATAAATTATAGCAACAGCTCTTTTGCTCAGCTCTTAATTGTGACAAATGTGGAAATTGTTAAGAAATTGGGCCCGAGTAGGCGGGCGGGCTTTGGAATTTGTACAGAGATCAGAGCAGCCTGCTCTTTTTGGCTGACATTAGTTCGTTTAGTTTATCAATTGAATTCAGTTTTATAGTTAGCTCCATAGAGCACACATCTCGAAAAAGTTTTATTTTTCTATTTTTTTTGTGTAATTTTTTTGTTTGTGTGTCTATCTAAAGAACGTTTAGTCTCTTTTGAAAGTCAGTGTCAAAATTCAACGTATTTAAGCACACAGCGTCATCCCTCTCCCCCTTATATATACCGACGCCCACACACCCACACACCCACAAACACAACTCTATAATAGACATAAAAAATGAGCAGTACTAAGAAGTTTGGTCTGAGCAGCAGCAGCGCCCAGAATGCCTTCAGCTCAATGCGAAATTTCTATCAGAGTCACGCGATTGCGGGTGCAGCAAGCAATGTTTTACAGCTGCAACAGCATCATCAACAGCAGCAGCCGCAGCAGCAGCAGCAGCAGCAGCAAAAGCAGCAAAAACAGCTAGTTAAGGCGGCGACGAAAGGTGCGCGCCTAGGTAACTGGAAGTTGGAGCGCACCGGTGCGCAAAGGGTGTCTAATGTGGGACGCCTGAGCAAGGTGATAGGCGTTAAGAAGACTCTGGTTAATCAGATGCAGGGCATGGTGCAGACGCTGCGACCAAAATTGAGATCGCAAGCGATTCTGATGCAGGGCGTGCCGCAGACTAGCTCCAAGTATAGAATATACGGCCAGACAAAGCTCTTCTCCTCGATGAGCAGCCTGCAGGCGCGCAGCAGCTGTAGCAGCAGCAGCGCCCTCTTCAGCCCCGTCGTTCAGAGGCGTCGCCTGTCCAGCAGCAGCCACCAGTCGCTGTCGCTGCCGCTGACGCACAGCTCCGTTGTGCAGCAGCGTTACAATCAGACGGGCGGTGTGCAGGAGAAGCGTAACGGGGAGCTGGCCAGAGACATTAGCCGTTCCATACAGTCTGAGCTGATGCAGGTCGACCCGAGCACCAAGCGGCTTATCAGTTGCGCTCGCGGCAAAACGGACCTGGCCAGCTACGAAGACGACGACGACGATGACGTCAACGATGAGGAGCAGCATCAGCAGCATCAGCAGCTGCAAATGCAGCAATTCCATCAGCCGTTGCATTACGATCCGCTCGAGGGCTGGAATCACCCGCGTCCATTGAAACATGTCGAAACAATGAGAACCGCCAACGATGACAATCTCGCCAAACAACGCAAGCCGCTGCGCCGCAAGCTGACCAACATACGCTACAAGGACGACAGCGGTGAGCAGACAGTCAAACAGCAGTTTGTCCAGCCAAGTCTGCACAGCCGTAAGCTGCAGGCCCAGCTGGGCGAGCTGTACTCAAGCTCCTCCAAGCTGCGCTCCGAGAAGCAACGCAGCGACCTGCGCAAGCAGCAGCACTTTCAGAGTTCCCTTTCCTCAGAGCTGTTGGCGACGCCAAGCAACTGGGAACGGGATATGTCAACGCACGATGAGCGCTACAAGCAAAAGTCATCGGAACGCGAGTATATCGAGCGCAATGTCCTGAAAACCGAACAAGATGAGGCCGTGGCAGCTGCGGCGGCCGATGCCGCCGGCAGTCGCATGGATGATCTGCATTATCAATCGAAAATGGCCGCCAATTTGATGAGCGCCTCGCAGCGTGTCATTAACAAACAGTACGAGGGCTATCGCAACTATCTGCTGGATGCGCGCAGCAAGTCCGTGCAGGCTTCGCTGGCCAAAAATATTGTTCAGTCGGTGAGTCCAACGCCGCTGGTTAAAGTGCCCAGCAAGCCGCCGACACCCAAAACTCGTCTCATGACGATGGGCCGCCCCAATTTGTCCAAGTCGAAGCATTCAGCGACATCTAGCCCCAAGGCCAAGGGTGGGCCCGTTGCCGTGCAGTCCAAGCGAGTTGCACCCAAAATGATGCCCAAGAAGAGCCTGTTCGGGCTGGGACAATCGAAACAGGACATGGCCAACAAATTGGAGAAAACAATGCGCTCCAAATCCAATAGTCCCTCCTGGAGCACCAGCAATATACAGCAGCAAAAACAGCAGAAACAACAGCAAAAGCAACAGCACAATCAGCACAATCAGCACAATCAGCACAAACAGCACAAACAGCAGCGGCAGCACAAACAGCAGAGGCAACAGCCGAGGCAGCACGGAAATCCTAACCAGCAGCTGCGCCAAATGTCCCAGGCACCGCATGGATCCCAAATGCGTTTAGGCGAGATGCGCGAATCCCAAAAGCCAGATGAGGATTATACGCGCGAAAGACTGCAAAATGACGTACTGATGCCAAACGAATATACCAAGGAGTCGGCGGTGCAACGTTTGGGCAATATATTTGAAAAGCGCACCAGCCACGCCCACTATTCACAGCAGCGCGCACGCCAATAGTTTTTGGGCGGCCTTGAAAAAAAGGACGACAACGAAGACGACGACGACGACGACGACGACAAAGATTCACTGCAAACTCCTCTCAAATGTCAGTTTTTTTTTTTAAACGTCAACCCGAACGCAAGCCCGTAATTCAAATGGGCATGATCATCCAATATATAGCCGTGCAGTTCGATAGAGCTCCCAAATTGAATTTCACAAAATTTTGTCCAGTTTAAAGACTATTCACACAAACGTTTACTGTCCCAAATTTTATCCCGGTATATGTAGCATCAAATAAATAAATCTAGGCGAATACAAAATGCAACAGTTGTGCGAAATTTACGTAGAATTAAAAGTTGTGTGTGTGTGCCAAAACTCATTTGTTTCATTCATCAGGAAATCATTCTCTCCAATCTCGCTCTGTAAGATACGCATATGTACATGATGTACACATCATACTTTCATCATATTTCAATTTCAGTTCGAAGCTCGGTGCGTGCATTTTTATTTGTAGTACATTTTGTTGAAACCAAACCACAATCCACGTATCTCTAGCATTCTACAAAAGATATATATATATATATTTCAATATTATAAACTTAAATCAACGAACCACTGACAAACAATTTCTTAGTTACTCTGCACCAGAATTTTAAAGTTTGCTACACCATATCCAACAAATCTAAATAAAACCAAGAAACTTTGCTAAAATTTATTAATTTGAGTACTCGGCCCAGTTCCTGACTAGACTAGAGAATTGGGCTGATTTTTTCTTTATATGTATTTTACCATTTAATTTAAAGAAACGAATTGATGTATATATATATGCTAATCTCTAATATTTGGATCGTTCTTCAGGTGCTGTCTATGAGCACAGATGAATATCGCAAGACCTCACTCTTTGCAACTGGTTCCTTCGACCTGGACTTTCCCATACCAGATCTAATTGGCAAAACAGAGATACTCACAGAAGAGCATCGGTAAGCATATAAATCAAAAGAGAAGCCTTAACGTGTAATCAAATACATTCTTTAGTGAAAAACTATGCGCACATTTGCCGGCGCGCGCCGAAGGCTATTCGTGGTCCCTAATCTTTAGCACATCGCAACATGGTTTCGCCCTCAACTCGCTGTACCGCAAGATGGCGCGACTGGAGAGTCCAGTTTTGATTGTTATCGAGGATACAGAGCACAATGTGAGTACAATGCGAACACAGAAGGAATCCTATTAACATATATATTTGTCTTTTAGGTATTTGGTGCCCTGACCTCCTGCTCGCTGCATGTGTCCGATCATTTCTATGGCACCGGCGAATCCCTGCTCTACAAATTTAATCCCAGCTTCAAAGTATTCCATTGGACTGGCGAGAATATGTACTTTATCAAGGGCAACATGGAGAGCCTTTCGATTGGCGCTGGCGAGTAAGTACCCAATATTATTCAGAAGCAAAAAGAGATAATTATACTTATAATTTTTTGGCAAACTTCTTTGCACTCTAGCGGTCGCTTTGGCCTGTGGCTGGACGGAGATCTGAATCAGGGCCGATCGCAGCATTGCAGCACCTATGGCAACGAGCCATTGGCACCACAAGAAGACTTTGTTATCAAAACACTCGAATGCTGGGCATTTGTTTAAGTGGATTTGTGTTGAGAGCGCGTTCTCGATGAGAAGAGCGAAGCCGCCTACCTATTTAATTAATTGATAATATTAAATATATAAATATATCTATATGTGTATGTGTACTACAACTAAAACCAACCACAACAATAACAAACAACCTGAGAATGATATCAAAATCTAACGCGTGTCTAAACAAATAATAAACAAAAACAAAAACAAAAACAAAAACAAAAATATATAATCACACAAAAACACAAAGACGAGAATAATTGAGAGCCTAACCTTAATTTCGGATGCAATTGAAAGCTTCTAAAAAAAATGTCTGTGAGCAAGAAGATAATTGCTATATGCGTTAAAACGTATTAATTATTTAGTTTTTATATTATATATTATTAAACAAGAGCTAACTAAATTATGTAGTAGATTTAAACAGTGAGAAATCAGAAAACACGAAAACAGAAAAACAATTGAAATTTACATTTACATTTAAGGCAAACGACGCCTCTCACAAAATAAACAACATATGGAAACTTTTGGACATAAGCATCGCATACATACACACACACACACACGCACACACACATACATATATACACCAACTCACACATATGCATTTAAGCTTAAGTTTTATTATCAAAAATTATACTAAATGTAAAGACGATAAACCAAAATACAACACAAAACAAACAAGTTTTCATTTCGATTCGATTCGATTATTTGTTTTGTATTTTGTTTAATCTAATATTATTTAATTTTGATTCGTGCCTTTGCTTTTTTCTCTAGAAACATGTGCAGATAGAAATGAAAAGAAAAGAAATGTCGATATAATTTTAGTGCAAGGGCGCTGACACGCCTCCACTTTTTGCAAGTGAAACGAAAATATCTTTTAAAGATTTAAACTTTTATGAGAGACCGAAAGAATAGCAGCGGGAGACAGCAGGAGAAGAGACACAAAGAGAGACAGAGAGAGAGAGAGAGAGAGAGATAAAGAAGGCGTTTATTTTCTTTAGTTTTTACACCAACTATATATATATTTAATTACGCTAATGATGTTGATTTTAATGCAATTATACTAAAAGGAAACAACACAAGATTGAAATACACATAATATACATTACAACAATTACAAATGCAGCATTTTACTTGGTGAACAAATGAGAAGTAAATTCTAGTCGAAAATTGACACTCTTAA
The DNA here is from genome assembly GCF_030788295.1 of Drosophila virilis. Taxonomy (NCBI): domain Eukaryota; kingdom Metazoa; phylum Arthropoda; class Insecta; order Diptera; family Drosophilidae; genus Drosophila; species Drosophila virilis. The sequence continues at coordinate 31,593,691 of NC_091544.1, forward strand.
AGGCAATTAAACCATAAAGAGCTATTGGCTTTTAGTCTAGTTATTAACTTATAATTCAACTTAACCGATTGCAAAAGGTCTGTTTGATGCTGAAGTCCAATTATGAATTATCCCGAAAATCCAAAAGTGCAGCAATCTTTTTGAAATTGCATTGCGGCAAAAAGGTTCTTCCAGAAGATACATATTAATTTTTGATCAGAGTTTTAGCTATATATGTTGGACACATGTTTGAACACGACCAGAACACACAAATTTCTACATCGCCAGCCCCCTAAACATAAGGGCGCAGCTGTGGATGCAATGGTTTTGAAAACTTAAATGGCTTTATATCCCTTTTGAGATACTATTAAGTATAACTACAAATATATATAATATACATAAACACGATGTCTGGATGTACTTGAGTCTAAGAAATAATTAAGTGTCATTTTTGTAGTGTATTTGTGCAGCCCTCGCGACCTCTTGTTATTGACGTATTATAAGTGTATCTCGCTCCCTCCCTTCCTAGAAACGTGCAACATAGTCATATAAATTAAATTGGAAATATCTGAGCTACATACTATTACATATTTGAGAGAGCGAATTGCTGATATTTTACACAGAACACAGTTCGAAAAACAAATCGAAATTTTACATTGCTTTTCAATTGAAAATGTTTGCTGGATGTGAAATAATTCAACCAATCAACTAGGCCCTAAAATAATGTAGCATGCAACAATTTAGAGAAACTTAGCTGAAACTTTTTTGCACCCCAAACAAGGCCCATAAACAAAAAAAAAACCCTAAACCTAACTAACTAAACGCAAAGTACATTGAACTTAATTGTACTTTTATATATATGCAAGTATATGATATACTACTATATATTAAATAAAATTGTGGTCGCTAATCGCAAAATGTTATTTTAGATGTTATTTAAAAACGTTGATAAACGATTTTTGTGTAGCTCTGTATAAGATATATGTGCATACCTTTCCGTATATCCGCATATGACATTATTGTATACATATGAGCCTATATATTCCTTAAAAAAAAATATTAAAAAACGCATGAGTTCTATGAGCTTTAAACACACACACACACAAGAGAAATCAATGAAAATTGAATTAATCAAATTGAACTTAGATTTGTATTGTGAAATCGGAAGACTTTTACGAAACCCCTCAAGATGTTGGCTTCTTTACACAAAGCATCAAAGATCCAAAAAAAAAATAAACAAAATAAAACAAAACATAAAAAAAAACCAAGCTATGCGCAAAATTCACACTTAAAATCTTGAGACCAAAATGCGTTTATTTAAAATGTAAAACCAAAGAAAATATATAAATATACATATTTAGCATGGATCATAAAAGGAACGTGAATCGATTATCAACTAATTTGTGCGTCAATTATGCCCTACACACACACACACACACACGCACACACAAGTATGCATACAAATTGTAATATTGTTATTATTAATTTCGTAGTCCTATGGGTTGCATATGTAACTTTGTTGTGCGATCAAACAATGCGAAAAGAGAAAACATTTTTGAATTGTAACTTCTGTCAATTAACTTGTAGACTGTAGATTGCAAATACCAAGTGAAAACTAAAACAACAAAACAAACGCACATTTCGTTGTTGCTAAATTACTAACAATTTACATATATATATATATAAATATATATATACATAAATATATATAATGTATGTGAGCGCCCATTTTATTATTGTTTCGTGAGACAGAGAGAGCAACCGAATTATGTAAATACATATATACATATATATATATAGAGAGAGAGAGAGAGAGAGAGAGAGAGTAATTCCAGAGGGCCAGTTAAATAGAGCCTACTTCAACTTGCTTGCCGTTATTTTGTTTAGCTGTGTATGTGTCGGTGTCCGCTTTGAACTATAGTTGTTGTGAATATACAAGAAAACAGTGTTGAGTAGTTGCGAAAATTCGTAGATGTGCACCAAACATAACGTAAATTAAACCATCCGCACAAACGTTAAGACGTTTAATGTTATTGAAGAGCGTTATTATTATCAATTATATAAACTAATTTGGAGAGCCGAAATTGTTGGCGTTTGTAAATGCGTCTCATTCACACCTTATTGATTCAAAATACAATTCATATTTGCCAAGTTAAGAACATAACAGAGCCCTTTCCGGTTATGTAGGTCTTGCAGGGAAGTTAGCTGCTTAAAATGCCTAGCATTAAGCTTATGCTTATGAAAATATCGTCGATCAGATTATGCCTCCTTTCAAGTTTCAGTAACCAATTAAAGCACAAAAATTTTCTAAGCACAACCAAAGCATCTCAACTTTGAAAATTGATACAAATTGCAATTGTCTTGTATAACAGTATAACAGAAAAGTAAACTAACAGTGCACAGCGATACATACTCGTATGTTAAGTAACAGTGATAGAGAGCCCAACAGATCGAGTGGGCGCAGTGAGATATAAGGAATAAAAAGTTCAACCAGAAAATTGTATTTTTCCACCGAAAAATTGCAGGTAATGGAAAATAGAGACAACTTGTTAATATAGTTACCCATATGCATGCATACAAACATATGTATGCTGCTGCATATACCCATAGATATGGCAATTAGATCGCTCGTGTACATATATATGATGCATATACATATGCATAAATATTTTTGGAAAATGAAAATATGTACATAGGTGCAGCAATGTTAAAAATTGTTTGTGGCTGGCTAGCGACATATCTCCGCATGTCATATGTATATTACATATAATTCCGCCGGCAAAACAAACTGGGCGGAGATATGTCGGCGGAGCTATGTCGATATGCCTTGGTAGGAACGAAGCAAAATGAAAATGGATATTGTCAATGTTAAAAACAATGTTCAAATTAAATTCGTTTAGTTGTTCGTTCGTCATACAAATAGATATTTCAGTTCGCATTTGTTGAAGTTTTTAATATAATTATAGTTTAAGCGAAATTTAAATCACGTGTGCTATAATTTGTAACGTATCGGCGCAGAGTGGAGAATGTGGGCACAGGAACACCAATTGCAACACACGTATAAGAACATATAATGATTAAATATATATATATATATATATATACTATATGTAAATGTAAAGTCATTACAAAGATGAACAACTTTTCTGAAAAATAAAGTGTATATTCAAATATTAACTAACGCATTTTTAATATACTTACATTTTCTTCATAACCTTGCTTACCATTTTTCAGATTTTACAATTCTGATATTCCAAATCAAATGTTTCAATAAGTTGAATCCTATTCCATGCGAGCCAAAGGAGGTCTATGAATATATATTTTCGATTGGCACCAATTATTTCTGGTTCCAGGACAAGCCGAACTATTCCATCTTTCGGAATCAAGATTTTTAAGTGCTAATCGAAAGTACGAGTCGAATGAGGTATATCATTTCAAATTCATGTGATAAATAACGAAGATATTCGAGCTTTAAGATTTTCAAACAGCTTGAGTCGCAAATGCGAGAAATGTGAACAACAGATGGCGCTGCAGCAATTTCAAAAACATTTTAAGTAGTGCACACTTTTGTGCGCATCGATTTATATAACATTTCGTAAATTTTGTCATTTAATACAAAAAATAGATATATGCAGCATTTATGTACATGATTATATAATTATTGTGCTTTCTATGAGGCTTTTATATTGAGAGATTGATAATTGTTATTGTTGTTGCTTGCACTAAAATCTCGATCTTTGTCCATGAGAGTCGACGAATTGAGTGGCAATGCGTGACAAACAAAGTAGTTAGTTTTTCGTTTACAAAATTTTGAGATGGGAAAACACGTTTAATGTCGCTTCACCTAAAGCTACATTAAAGCTTTAATACTTTGGCAAATTACGCAAATTCTGATAGTTTTTACAATGCGTATATGCAAATAATAAGATACAATATTCAAAAAACAATCAACATGACGCTGATAAGGCAGTTAGCTAAAGGTTATTGCGAACTAAAGAACTAAACATACGACTTAGTTACTACAACTATAGTTTTAAATGACTAAAGGAGCTTTGATTCACATTTATATAGGTTAGATTCATGCAGTCTTGAGGCAAAGCCAAAACAAATGACATTATGCCTGACTGCACTTTATGAATCCGATAAGATTACGTACTTAAGAACTACATATAAATAGCTTTTACCTAGCTTTATACAATGTGTTTGTTGATTGATATAATGTACAGTTTTAAGTTGCCCACTATCGGTTTGCCATTAGTCAGAACACATGGTCTAGATATATATATATATACACAGTTTAAGCGACAATGGGCTACGTGCAAATCTCGTTACTGGCCGGGCAGGAGCTGCTCGCCACATTTGCGTTCAGTGCTCCTGTGCCCGTAGTCATGCTGGCGGGTGTAAATGATTTGTTCGTGGAACAGCTGGATGCAGATGCTGTTGCAGATGCTGATGCTGATGCTACTGTTGGGGACGCGGGTGTAGTTGTTGAATCGGGTTCCGCAAGCTGGGCAATAGAGTTGGCATTGTTTGTCTTGCTGTTCTCTAACTTGGCACGATTTAGCGCCTCTTCACGCTCTTTTGCATCAAAGTACCAGACGGTGATGGCATAGCGGGTACGATGCGCGGGCTGCACTTCATGCGGATTTCGTATATCCGACCAGAAGAATATCAGACGATCAAATTTGGGCTCAATATCGGCCACAGTTGTACCCGGCGTAGGCCGGATCCTGTTGACAAAAATACAACTATAAAAAAAAAACTCTTTTGTAAGCCAACGCATTATTAACTTACCGCAATATGCCGCCGCTTTCACTGGCATTCCAATTGATATTTAGGTAGTATATGGCTGTAATGACGCGTCCATCCTTGTTGGGATTGTCCACATGCATAATATAGTGCGTTCCAGAGCCTGGATAACAAGCGACCATAGCCTGCAGAAAGCAAAAGCTTAAATAAAAAGTTCCCATTTTTCACTTCAAGTGTGCTTACTCTCGTGCGTTCTCTGATATGGTAATTGCCCAGGATACCATTATCCTTCATTGTATTCACACGGTACACCACAGAGTCAATCTGTAAATGAGAGAGACAGTAGGTCAGTTGGATGTTGGAATATTTAGACCATTCGAAAGCTCACCTGATTGGTTAGATACCACACATTGGTGCAGCCGGGCTCATTGCCGCCGACCCATTTGATTTTATCACCCCGAATCTTATCACCGCGCACCTTTGAGGATTGCGCATCGGTTCTCATGTTATGCACCAGCTGACCATCCTGAAAGGCGCCCGCATTATACATGCTGCGCACCTCATTCAGGATCTTAAGGCCCTTATCCGTGCCCAGGAAGTCATCCACGACAGAGAGTCCGTATTGATTCATGTCGTTGATAATATTGCGACAAAGATCTTCATATCGGCGTTCGCTGTGAACATAGAAACAAACAAATAGCTAAATTAGTTAACATAATCCCTTCCTAATCTCAACTCATCTCGTCTGTGATTATCATCTACTCCCTTGCAGCTCTTGGGTCACCTTGGCATATTAGCCCGGGAGTAGCCAACGTTTAAACTCATCGAAATGCAAATAACTAATTGTATTAAGTATTTTGTTTAGTTTAATTAATATGCATTTGCATGTTTTATATCTTTTTTATGATTTCCAGCCCATAAAATTGTTGCTATATTTATTAGACATCTTTCAGTCACGTAGTCCAAAAACTCACAGCACACACAGCTACACACAAAAAGAGAAGAGAATTCGAGGCACGAGATGAAGTCTGGATAAGCAAAGTAAATAACAATTTTCGTATAACAACAATTTTGATCTTTAAGGTAATATGCAAAAATGCAATAAATGAAAGTTTGTGGGAAATCGCGTTTGACTTTAAAGTTGGAAAAGAGATTACTAAAAATGTCTCATGTTATACATCGCAACATTAAAACGGTGATAAACCGGTTTCTATATCGACCACAACAATGCTAATTGTAAAATGTAATGCCAAAAACAGTTATCAATTTGAATTACCGTTTATCCAAAAGTTCGCGAAAATATTGTTCTGCATTGGCAGGATGCGCCGAATGCTTGAAGAAATTTGTATAATCCGCAGTCGTGGACGTAATCATTTTGCGTTATTTGATTTATTGGTTTTTATTAAATAATTGTTATTCTTTTGTTCTACACTTTGCACTTGTATAATTGTTCTGTTCTTTAAACGGAAACGACTCCGGAAACAATTCACGCACAACTGATGAAAGTTTTGAATTGCCTGCCTGTTTTTATATGCCCGATTGAGAGCAGGTGGGAAGCAACAGTCCGAGAGTGACAGAGAGGGAGAGAGAGAGAGAGAGAGCACCGGCTTTTGTATCGACACAGTGTTGGTAAGCACAGTCCGGCAAATACCGGTACAAATAAAGAACCAGCTGTTGTAAATTGTTTTTCAATTGTAATAGTTCTTTTGGGCAAGTCTGTTTGTTTTTATTTAATTTTTCTCCCATGTGCACAACTTTTATTTATATGCGTCAAAGTACGAACTGCTCGCGCCGACCGCACGCTCATTACTGAGGTGACGGAAACAGCAGCAGCAGTGAACTGCCGACCGACTCGACCGCACCGTGGGAGATTATATTGCACATGTATTTGTAACGCATACGTATTTCTCTGTGAGTTGCTTTGGAGGTATGAGCAGTAGTACAAATTATTGCTATAGCGCTACCTTTACGTATTTACATATATTTATATATATTTAAATATATATTTATGTTTATAGCTGCAAATAATTGAAAATGCTAACAGCTGGCAACTTTGGCTTTATCAAACTTCATTGGTTACGACTGATTTCCGCGTGCCCTTCAATTTGCCTGCAACTGTCCCCAGCACACACGAATGCAAACACAGAAGGCAAACGCGAAGCACTCACACAATAAACGAGCTAGCGCTCACGTAGCCCATCGCACAGTACAAAAACAAAGGCACATGCATGAAAATCAAAACGGCCGACTGAAAGAGAAGACGCCACTAGAGAGAGAGGCATGGACAAAGCCGTTTGAATTTGTTTGCCAAAGCGAATGGGGGAAAAAATACGAGAAACTAAAGAAACAGCTGTAAATACATGCATGGGCATACATACATATTTATTAGAGTATGTATGTATTGTACCATTGTAAATATATGTATGTATGTGTGTATGCAGATGAAGAGCGGCGCGTACTCCAAAATTTGGGTCAACGGCCCAGTTCAAAGTCACCCGTTTAACTCATTTTTGAAAGGGATCCCAGCAACAAACATACCCAAAAACATACATACATATGTACGTACAATGCGTAATGATTGATTGTAGCCCTTAAATATATTACGTGCGCAGTCAGCGAACATGGCACGTGCACCACGCGACAGAGATGTCCCATATAGTATTTCTTCACAGTCACATTTAGCATTGCCAACGACGGGTACAAAATAATTTGGAATTTGTACAAAATATGTACAATATGACATTCTTGCGGATAGCTCATAAAACATAATTCATAAAACAATGCCTCTAAAGAGAGTAAAGTGCAGGACTATTCATACACAATGTGCAAAAGCGCGCGAGTCACGGCTAATTCCATTGCTCAGCACTGGTTTGTGGTCGATGCTGTCGAGGGCGGCGAGCACGCACTCATGGCGACCTTGTGACGTGCGTGGCCAGACGTAGTTCAAACTTCATACATACGTAAGTATGTATGTACGATTATCGTCTTGTTTGTTGCTAGGCACATTGTAGGGCTGCAAACTGTATCACCTACAATGCACGCAGCAGAAGACAACTGTAAAATGTTTGCAATATATAATGGCAGCAATGGATTGTGTGGATCTTGAGCTAATTTCTTGTAAGAGGGTCGAGGGGGCCGAAAGTTGCTTGAAAAGAGCCGCGAGTCTGACCAATCTGTCACTTTCATAGATAATATGCATACATATGTTTGCTTGTAAGAAGAAATGAACGAACTAAGATCATGCGACATGCCATTTCTAATTGTTTGATAAATAACAACAGACCGGGTGCAATCTAAAGACGCGAAGCAGCGCCTACGAAAGATTGAAAACGCAGCAAAAACTTGCCAATCAGATAAGCAGCCAAATAACAACGTAAAGACTTGCGTACGCACGGCACGTACGCAAAACAATTGAGAAGGGCCACCCAAGTGGAAGAAGCACGAAGACCACCCACCAAAGACGATTAGCAAAACAAAACGACAAAAGAAATTCGCAAATTTATCGATGAATCAGCACTAAAGTCATCGGCCGGCCATTTGCAATTAGAATTTTTGCCAGTTGTGTGCTGGTGTGTGTGTACTTTCGTGTGTGTGTGTGTGTGTGTTCTCTTATATCTGTTTGAACAGCATGTGTAAATAAAAGAAAATATATGTATGTATGTAGAAACAATTTGGACCGGCCAACTGCGCAACAGAATAATTACAAAGTAAGCGGCGCCATTCAGTAAATGCGACTGCACTTCGCAAGAGGTGTTAACAAATCAAACAATGTGCTCAGGTGTGTACGTGCAGCTACTCGGTATGGGAATCGCGACAGTTCGGCTCGGTTCGTCTCAACTCGGCCATATGCATTACATGACGCTGCACGTAACGGCAATAATAAACAGTAAACATTCCAGACGACGTACGCCATGCGCCATATTCGCAACTGCACCAAATCTAATCGCAGGGCATATATTTGCTTTTGGCAAAAAAAAAAAAAAAGAAAAAAAGAACACCATAAATTAACGGGCCTGCAGTCAGCAGCGCCAAAGATCCGAGCACGTATAGCTTATCGCTAATTAGCGCCTTGTGCGTGCATGTGTGTAAGCAACTATCTATGTATGTATGTATGTATGTATGTATGCAGGCGTGAATGTAGAATGTACATTCATAAGTACGCATTTTCCGGGGCGTTGGCTTTATCGCGTTATACATGTATAATTTGTTAATAAGAATCTCTGTGTGGAATCTCTTTGTTAAATTGTTCTTAATTTAATAAATACAACTATTGAAACTTTAAAGTTATTTAAAGCTTTTTATATTCTGAAACTGAGATTTTGTGCAATTGCATAGAACTGGCAGAAGGAGGTACATATCTCCGACCCAATAAATCATATAGAAGATAATGTCAAGAAATTGCATACATATATTCCAGATTAATATGCAATTTAAGCTACATACTTTAAATGTTTTTAGTTTTCACATATTTTATATGGATTGCTTATTTTTCTAAGTTCTCTGTCATAGATCCATTGCTCCAAACAATTATCAAATATAAAAATTAGAAAGTATCTAATGTTGATCAGGGCGACGTTCTGGGTCGGAAAGATATATTTTTGATAGATTCCCTTTTTTGAAACATTTTCTGGAATATATTTCTAAAATATATTAGGAGCTTAATACTAATTTGTAGTTCGACGAACAGTTGAATGCTTTATAAGGATTGGACTGGAAAGGCGGAATCGATGTTCCGTTACCGGATCCCATTGTGCTTGAAAATTGAAGTTTTTAAAGAATTCTTGTTGGATTTTCAGAGGAAATTCATTGGATGGTTGATTTGAAGAGAAAGTTGGACAGGTTGCTTTGATCAATAGGTTTGTGGTATTTGTAAATTTTGTGTAACAAATGTTTGATATAATGTTTGTTCAAAAATTAGTTTCAAGAACACACGTTTTCTGTATAGTAAAAAAATTTTGCCCAAAGATCGAACATTCACAGTGACCCGCCGACACTTGGACACTACGAAATTTAGCTAGCAAAAGAACCAATTGAACAAATCTTGAAGTCTTGATAACAATGGTTGAATACACACGTCAACCATGTCCAATACGCATTGTGGAGGATTGCGGCTGTGCCTTTATGATGGGCTGTATCGGTGGCTCCATGTTCCAGTATATGAGGGGGTTCAGAAATGCACCAACTGGTATTTTGCGCGGCCTTTACGGCGGCTTGGACTCTGTTAAGATGAAAACGCCGGCAATAGCCGGCAGCTTTGCCGTTTGGGGCGCCACATTCAGCACGGTTGACTGCACCATGGTCTACTATAGGCAGCGAGAGGACTCTTGGAATTCTATTGTAAGTGGCGCTGCCACGGGCGGCATACTTGCTGCCCGCAACGGCATCAAAGCAATGGGCAATGGTGCCTTGGTCGGAGGATTGGTGCTGGCCATGATCGAGGGTGCCGGCGCTGCGGTAGCCACAATTTATGCGGCCCAGCCATCCTGCACAGAAAGTGCCCATCCTCTGCGACCGCAATGGGAGCAGATGTCTGTGGCGCCCGACAACAGCGGACAGCAGAGCAGCAGTGATGCCCTGGCGGAGATTGAGCGTGTGCTGGACAAGTGCAATACGTACAAAAGTCCAACGAGAAGGGCTAGGCAAAAGCCCAAGTACATGGAGACCGAGGACTATATCAAACAGTCGCCATCGCTTCTGGAGCTGGTGAAACTAGCTAACATTTTTAAAACTTAACTAATTTAATAACCTTTTCGGCCATCATATATTAGTCATAATTTACTTCAAAATTAGATGCATGTGCACCAGATGTTAACTAAAAAGACCCGAGATTTGATATTGTAAACGTTGCATTTGCTTTTAATACCTTGTTCGAAAGGGAAACAGTTAAAAGTAAGCTTATTTTGATGGTGATGAGAACTCATTGTGAACTCACCTGCCGCTGCCCATGAAGCTGGCATCCGCCTGGCCAATCTGATAGCTGGAGCTCTTCTCACCGTTGTGCTGGCTATGATGATGATGCCCATGCCCATGGTGCTGATTAATGTCGGCCTGTGCCGTCTGGGTAGCCAGCGAGGGCTGTCCAAAGCAATTGAACAGTTCGTCCAGTTCATTTGGCCAGCTCTGGGCCTGAGCTGCCGGCGTCATCATTTGGGCAGTCGAACAATTGGCGCCACTCACATCCAGCGTTGTGGCAGCCACCGCCTGTTGCAGCTGCTGAATCTTGTGGCTGTTGCTGTTGCTGCTGTTGTTGTTGTTCTGCTTTTGTCGCGCCAGCAGGCGGCAGTCATGTCGATGGGTCGGCCAATCTAGATGCTGATGCTGTATGGAGCAATAGTAAATGCTTTTGCATTTGGCGCATCGCAGCAGCTGCTCAACTGTGCCGCATATGGCGCAGCGTGCCCGCGACGACGACATTTGTGGCTTCTGCATGTCCTTGTCGCGTCCCCTGTTTATAGCATATTGGCAACCTTGAACGTCTGTCTGGCAACGTCAATTGCCGTTTTTCCACTCCCCCGCAATGTATAGCCACACTTTGGAATATTGTACAAAAACAACTAAGAAGCAGCAGCGGCGGCGGCGGCGGCGACGACGACGACGACGGCGCGTGTGGGCCAATTAGTTTTCAGGCCATTTCACCTGACCTCATTTTGCTATTGGACTCTCTGCCTATACTATACTGTAAGCATTTTAATCACGTAGGCCCAGCCAAAAAATAGCAACAATAAGATGATATGTGGTTTTTGTTGCTGCCAGCTGCGTCTGTCACCACTGCTTTTGCTTTCTTTACCGTTCACCAATCACCGTTTTGCGCGTTATTGCATTTTATTTCGATCGTAACACACACGTTGCATTTATTTACTCGTGGACACCAACTCGGCGTTTTTAACCAACAACAAAAATTGCTTGCAAATGCAAATTAATAAAAATTATGCTATTCACTTTCACGATGATAAGTGTCGTTCCGAAATGAACTAGTACTATCGATAGCAATTGTTCGCTCACAAGAACAATCGAATAAGGTACATATACACCCCTGTGTGCTGGAAAATGCGCAAGTATGCGCCAAGTCAATTATCACAGCACTATCGATTAATCGATTTCGATGCACAGCTACCGATATATGTTGGCAAGCCGGTCCGTTGTTAGCAGAGCAACTTAACATTTAAAACGAAATCAGATGCTATATATATTTTAAATACGTTTGTTTGAAAAAGATGACAATACCAGATTTAACCGCCAAAGTAGTGTTAGTGGATATTGAGGGCACAACAACGTCAATAAGTTTCGTGCATGAAGTACTTTTTCCGTATGCCAAACAAAATGCGGAGCACTATCTGCTAGAAACATGGGAAACGGATGCGACAAAACAAATTGTACAAGATTTGCAACTGCTGCCCCAATTCGCAGAATATGCGTCGACTCTGGGTACTCAGCCCGCAGTAGACGCACAGCTTATCGCTGGATTTGTGCGTTATCTTATCGAGAGAGATTTGAAGGTGACACCTTTAAAAACGCTGCAGGGCTTGATCTGGGCCAAGGGCTACGCTTCCGGACAGCTAAGGGGACAGTAAGTTAGACCCAAAGCGTCTGATTAAACTTGACAATACTTCGCGCTCTCCCATCGCAGTGTATATGAGGATGTGGCTACCGCATTCCATACCTGGCGTGAGGCTGGCCTCCGCATTGCCGTCTACTCGAGCGGCAGCGTGGCTGCCCAAAAGCTGATTTTCCAGCACAGCATAGCTGGCGACTTGCTGCCACATCTCAGTGCACACTTTGACACCCACGTGGGACACAAACAGCAGACGGAGTCGTACACGAAAATCTCCCAAATACTGCAGGTGGAACCGCAGCATGTGCTTTTCCTCACGGATGTGCCGCTCGGTGCGTATCACAGTAACTATATCGTTTACTTATACTCTGCTTTTCCGCTGTTCTTAACTTTTTTTTCCCGCTCACAGAGGCCGCAGCTGCTCGTGCTGCAGGTATGCTCACCATTTTGCTACAACGGCCTGGCAATGTTCCGCTCAGCGAGGAGGAGAGAAGCTCTTATCCGGTTGTAGAAGACTTTGTGGCGCTGCACACACTTAAACAGCCTTGAATAAAGGAATACAACTTTGTCAGAATCAGAGAAATGTTTCACGTCATTTGTATTGTGTTTGTTGTTTTTGGTTTACAGAAAGGCGCGATCGACGCTGCATAAATCATCGCCGCTGTCGTGCGGTTCGGGCGTCTGTTCCACCTGGCGCCGACGCGAGGTGGAGCGCTGAGATTGCCGAGAGCTGCACTTGAGCGGAGAGCCATAGATTTTACGTATCTGTTGCAGTTTGGCCTCTGCGTCGGTGACGGCTGTGGGGCATCGGCTACTACTGCACTTCTTCTTGGGCTGCTTACTCCGGCGTTGTAGACTGCTCTCACAGGCATGTCGCATGCCCTCACTGCGGCAACTGTGGCTGAGCTTGCCAACCTCTGGGCCCCAGAAGGTGGGGCCCTCTAGCAGCAGTGGCGCGGACTTGACACGCTGTTTCATCATTTGCATGTGCAGCTCATATTGACGCTCCTGCAGCGCCTGCTCCGCCTTGCGTGTGGCTAGACGTATGGATAGCAGTGCCTTATGCGACTCGCTGGAATGATCAAACATTAGATAACATTGGGTATTATTTAGTTTGATCCATTAAACTCACTTAAGTGAAAGCGATTTCCAGGCGGGCGTTTTTCGCACCTCCCAGTCAAATTGTGGCCTGGGATCGTGATACGTGCAGTTGTTCTGCAGCTCCTTGACCTTTTTGCGTGAAACCTCGGCTCGTAGTGTGGCTGCTAGATTAGGTCGTGCCACCGGATGCTGTGGGGACACACTAGATGTGCGCTTTGTTGGCACCTGTTCTACCTCAAAGATGTTCAGTAGCTCAGGCTGTTGCTGGTCCGTATCCACTGCCGCTACTTTCGCCGTTCGAGCACGTCGCCGGCGAACGCGACTTGAACCTGAAGCGGCGCTGCAGCTACTACGTTTGGAAGATGCCGGCGGGGATTCGATGTGTAACTTAGGTACCTCTTTAGTCGGAAAATAGTTGCTCAGCGTTAGCAGTTCCAACTTGGGCGCTGGCGTCGAGCTGGCACTCAAATCATTCACACTAAAGCATTTCCGCAGCATTTCGCTGCGGACTTTTGCGCGTGCTGCGGTGTGCATAGCTGGCACCTTGGCTGATGGCGCAGCCTTGCTGGCTTGCGTGCTACTACTGGTCGATTTGGGCCGCTCGGCATTGCGCTTGAATTCTTTCTCGAACAGCTTAAGAGATCGTTTAAAGTCTGCCACCTCAAGGGCAAATTCCTGCTTGAAATTTGTGATGCGGCTCAAATCACGCACGCACTTTTCATACTCATCGCTGAGGCAGCTAGAACTGTGCGTTATGTCGGGGGGAGTAGGCATGATGGGATGCTCTGCCAAGATTAGCGGAGGTATGCGGGGCGTCTTCTTCTTTAGTTTCTTGCCTTTGACGTGCCGCGGTTTGGTTGCACTGCAGTTGCTGCTGCTGCTGGCGCGAGCTTCCTTCAGTTCTGGGTGTGTGGGCAGAGCGCGCAGCTCTCGGCTGGTGGTACGTAAGCTTTCTAGAGTTGAGTAGAATTCGGCTTTGTGCAGATGTTTCACCTCACAGTAGTCTTTAACAGGAGTTCCAATTAGGTCAATTTTTTGTGGGCCAAAAAAAGTATCAAATACCTGGTATGCTGTCGTAGAACTTGGCCAGTGTTCTAATGCCCGCCTGATCTGTCCAGGTTGATGCGACTGCTGCATCCTGCTGCTTGCAGCTCGAGGCCGACACCTTGGTCTTCTTGCCCATGCAAAGCTTGGGCCGATTATAGACGGGTGCCGGACAATTATTGCACGGATCTATAGGCACTTTGACACAGGAATTCAAATATGTTCGGCCCATGTGAGTGCTCATATCTGCTCCAGTGGAAATGGTTAAATGCACTGCGCTTTATCAATATTTTGGATCCATTATGTTTGGGGGTCACGGTTGCCAGCAGTTACCAAGCATTGCTCTCGGGTTACCCCACGCTCTGGTACTGATTTAATGTTATGAAATTCGTAGCAATGACTGTCATATGTTATGATATTTAATCTAAGAAACAAACAGCGAGATTTTCCCATTTTTATTTCAGCTTTAATTAATATAGCATGTTCCACCTTCTAGAGATGTACGTTTTTATCGTTGTCTATGGTCACCCACATTTAACTATCGCATTGTAACTATCGATTGGTTAGCTGTTGGGAAATGATACTGAGCTGTTAGTCAGCAGCTGTTAATTTCAACATTTGGTTGGCTTTGCCATTTCGCAACAAAGTTCGCCGCTGGCAAGAAAAATACATTTAGTTTAAATTAACACTTGCATATTTCGCATCAAACCGCATTAAGAAATTTGAAATATTCAAATTGCAACAAATCTTCAACTGCAAACTTAAACAGAATAAAGTTGGCGCCCGCTGTTAATAGCATTATGAAATGTAAAGTTAATAGATGAGCAACGGCTGCTTGACAGTGCGAGTTCGTCTGTGAACGACGACGGTTAGTACAATTTGTAATGTGTGTGGTGTGTGTATAAAAACAAAAACAAAATTGATTGAAACTGGCGTAAATTGCGACAAAACAAACAGTCTGTGCCATCTGTGTACGTGTGAAATTGCGTAAATCGAAACGCTTATATTGTCGACATTTTCGACATCAAAAAACTTGTCACAATGAAGCTGTTCGCAGCAGCAACAGTTGCGCTCTTTCTGTTGGCCATAATCCAAACGACGCCAGCGGATGCCGAGGATCAGGAGGTGAGCTATGTTTTTGTTTATGATTCACAAATGTTTTGGACAACAGCTTAACGCTTTTTGAATGTAAATGCGGTTGCTGCAGAAATTACAATTTACGGAAATACAATTTACAGAAATTGCGTTATTTTCGCTCGCTTTGCTGTTTTTAACAGTGCCGACACACAAACACAAACACAGCACACTCACACGGCTACACTAACACATGCATGCTCGCGTACGCCATACTTATTTACTTTTCGATTGTCTCTTCGTACACACATTAACTTTGATTAGTCAGCAAAAGAAAATCGTATGCATAAATAAAAGGCTGTAGTGGAAAACTACATAACCATAAGAAAATAATTCTGTTACGAACCCATACATACATCCATACCCATACATATATATATATATGTATATCTGTATTTATGGTGCTGGCGCTTATCAAATTTGCAACTCTCTCGTTTGTTTTTGTTGTCGCTGCGCCTCGTCTGTTGTTTCCTTTGTTGCGTCGCCATTTCAGCTTTGCAATCAGCTGTTGTATCAGTTTGACCGATAGAATGGGATATTGATCTATCAATATTCGTTCTATTTATGAACCAGCAATTGCGTTTCAGCTTTGAGTCCGATTCATTTGAACTTATTTAATTATTATTTTGAATGAATCTTTATTTACATATGAAGAAGCAAAAGTATTTTTTTAAACAAAAATGTTGACTCATATGAATATACTAAGCGTTCCCACCTGGATACGCAAACCTGTTCAGTTTTCAATTAAAATCAGCCAAGGTGTATAATTTCTAATTACTATAACAATAGGCAACATTCCATCTAGTATACTTTTTCGCTAGCTAAAAAAGTAGAATGAACCAAAAAATCAGATTAATTACCTGCAGGCTGTCTGCGGCAGGAGGCTGTCCCTCACTCCCTCACGGAAAACCGTAGCCACGCCGGGCATGGTCATTAATATCAATTAAAATGTTTTCATTTGGCAGAAAAGGCAGCTCGTTTGTAATAAAAAAAAATCAAGAAGTTGGATAAATGATTTCATTTTAACATATCAAACGACTTTTTTTCCGAAACGCATAATTTTATTATTTTTGTTGTCATTTAAGCCGAGTTCGAGTAAAAGTATATAAATTTGTGTTATGAAATACTTTATATGCAGGCCACTAAAGCTTAAATCGAAATACGATATTAAAGAACAAAACCTGTTTACACTAACACGCACAATATGCAAACTATTAAACGTATACTCTAAAAATCTAAATAAATAAAATAAAGAAACAAAGCAACTGTCAGCGATTTCCATATGCTAACAAACACAGCCGGACAATGCATAAAAGTATTTACATAAATGAATAAAATGCGGAACTGTGTGAATATACACACACATACATACACATACATATATTCATATTCATATTCATATTCATTCAGTCGGAGGCAAAACTTGCAAACTTTAAGAAAAATCAACTTATAGCTGGAGCTCAGAATGTAGAGGAACCGTCGCCGGAGGCGGCTTTTTGTGGCTCTCGTCCAACTGTTTTTGTCATCTCGGAAATCAGAGCTGCGAATGATTCACAAACACAAACGGCATCCGTTTCAGTGAATTCACAGTTTGCCTACAAATTGTCAAATACGATTCTCTCTTTCCCCGGCTCTAAATGCAAATTCGATTCCCCGCCCCCCCTTTCTGCTGAGTAAGAAACATTGAGGCAATTTCGTTGCCATTGTGTCATTGAGCAATTTCGACCAATGACTCGTCGCCTAATACGGCAAATGCCAATGAAAATGACGTTATTCAATCCACTAAAAGGCGCCCAACAGCATCCAATATCTCACACACACAGCACAAATAATCACCCGGGGGAGTATTAAGGGCCAAGT
Organism: Drosophila virilis; assembly: GCF_030788295.1. NCBI lineage: Eukaryota > Metazoa > Arthropoda > Insecta > Diptera > Drosophilidae > Drosophila > Drosophila virilis. Next base: position 31,611,110 of record NC_091544.1, read on the forward strand.
TTGTAATAAGCTTGAGCTGTGCCCGCTGTGTGATTGGTAAGTTTGGCAGGGCATACCCCGTCAAGGGCTTAAGTTGCATAGGCTCAGCCGCATACACTTAGAGAAACTTAGGGTTTACAATTATGATTCCAGCATATAGAGCAGGAGATGTCATACCCTACTCCGCTTGGATTGACCTTGTCTGATTAAATGGCCGAATAAATTGAGGAAACCTACAGATTCGCCAGTTTCAGCTGTTCTTTGATCATAAACAGCTTAGAACTTTGTCGAATGCAGCTGACTGCAAAATAGTCACCTTTTAATCGCAAAGGCTGTGGGCTAAGAAGCTCCCGTGTAGATGGCTCAAAGAAAGAGCTTTGGCCAAGGTAAATGTGCTCATTAAAAATGTGGCTGAAGCGTCTGTAAAACGCACACGTTTATTCAGCACCTAGAAGCGACTGACCTTGAGCAAAATAAACGTAACCAGCAAGCACATCGCCGAATCCTAAATACTCTAGCAGGCATATATGTCTTTTAGAAGGGTTATTAGATCGAATGTGTATTTGCTGTGCAGGAATATATTCGAAACACTTTATTATGTCGGAGGCGCTGTTGCGTTATAAAGTCGTAATGCCCTATGTAAGAGTATATTAAGCTGTTTGCACAATACCCGCCCCTCCGCCGGCAGATGTTGACAGTTTTTGGAAATACCGGTTTTTATGCGATATTTTTTTTTTTGTGTGTGATCATACATATTTAACGATTGACTTCTGGCCAAGTTTATTTATTTATACGTTGGTAAACACTTTAATTAAGCCTTAATTAAAATCAACAGTTTTACAGCAAATTGCCAATTTACAAAATTGCAATTTGCGCTGTGAGCCCTTACCGTTCGCGCGCTGTCTCATTTTGAATACCCTTGCAGCAGGGTATTATAACTTTGAGTCGAAACGTGTAACGCATAGAAGAAGACATCTCCAATCCCATAAAATATATATATTCTTGATCTGTATCAACAGTCGAGTTGATATAGCCAAGTCCGCCTGTCTAATTTTATGCGAACTAGCCTCTCAGTTTTAAAGCTATCGTCATAAAACTTAGCAGAAGTTCCTCTTTCTGTTGCACGCAGTACATATGTCGGACCCGGTTGAATCGGATCTGTATATCATATAGCTGCCATAGGAACGAACAAACGAAAATTAGGTTGTTGTATTAAACACTTTTTTGTTTCTCAAGATATCTTAACAAAACTCTGCACCTATTAGTTCTACTATGCTTCTTATATATATACAAAATATTATCCATATCGGACTGCTATATCACGTAGTTGCTATAGGAACAATCGGTCGAAAATTAAGTTGTTCTTTGGAAAACTTTTTTGTTTTTCAAGTAACTCGCAATTTATAAGTTTCACTATATTCTCTACAAAATCTTATGTACATCGGACCACTATATTATATAGCTGCCAGAGGAACGATCGGTCGAGAAAGAGGTTCTTGCATGAAAAGCTTTTCAGCTTTTTAAAATATCTTAACCATGCCTGGCATTAGCTATTTTCACTGTGCTTCTTCGATGCGGGCATTATGAGAATTGTAAAATGTTCGGTCTGTAAGGGTATTAAATCATCGGCGTGCCGTAGATAGCCCTTCTTTCTCGTTTATTTATAATATTTATTAGTTTTTTTTTTCTTTTTTTGTACATCCATTCAATTAAAGTTTTTCAGCATTGCATCAGTTAATACCCCAGGGCACCTCTTTTATGCATCAGCCCCAGCCCCAGCCCCCACTCAGTGCAATATTTATTCATAAAAGCCTGTTAACACTGATGCGCAGCACGTTGCAGCAGCATCAGCGGCAGCAGCGGCATCAACTGCAGCTGCAACAGCAACTTTGGCATCAACTGTCAGCTGCGAAAAGTTTCGACATAAGCCGGGCCAATGTGAACCATGAAAATGCTTGAACAACTTTAGCTCGATGAAAAAATACCACTCAGAATCTATGAGAAATTTGTGCTGCTGTTATCACAATCTAATTCGAAATCTGAAATCTATGTATGTATATCGAATTGTTCAGTTTTGAGGGGCCTGAACTAATTATCGAAAATAATAATTCAATCTGATGCGCTAACCAAGTGCATTTAATATGTTTGAAGAAGTGAAGCATGGCTGGTTGTGTGCTTCTTGGTTGCGCATTAAGTTGCCAGGACAACCAAACGGAGAAGCCTTCATAACATGGCCAACTGGAATTCTGCAAAAGCCATCAGCGTCTTTCGACACCCTATAACCATTGCAATGGCAATAAAAGGGTATATTGTATATCAATAATGCAAAATCTCAGAGAACATACAGACTGGACAATTAGAGTAAAAGAATGGGACCAGGTTCGGTTCGAGACACGCTCACATGCTCTCACAGCAAGAGAGTAGGAATTACATATGATTTGTGTGGTAGAACGGCATAGTTGTCTTTTATCCCGCTCCCACTACAGCAGACTGCCTTGGCTTTATCTCAGTGCTCTCTCATTATGTCAAAAGATCGTTTCAATGTAAAAATTCAATTAGTCTTAAATGTCGTAGGCATTTCTTCCCTTTTAGAGGAACGAGTAATATAATATAATGACGCGTCGATGCGAAATTCTTGCATTTTACCTCGTTATTGTTGGTAAGGGAAGGGCTAGTCTTTCAAGATATAGTCAACTGTAATTTTCCCAGAAAATAGTAAGCATAAGTAGCCAATTGAAAAAGCTAAACACACCAAATACGGTAGTAAGCTTTTTGTATAGCATCCAGAGATCGGGAATATGTTTATATGCTTAGAGACTCTATTAAAGCAAATTTGATATACATCGAATAGTACAGGATATCTGCTGGTTCAGTTGATATGCCTTATTTGTGTTGTATGGCAACTTTGGGGTGTTGCTTAAAGTGCCGTAAAGTTTAATTGAAAAACAAGCTGCAAACAAGCTGCAGCAGTAGCAGCAACAAACTACATCAACAATGCCAAGACCGAATCAACTCAGCCAACCGCCCACCCACTCGATGGAACCCGCAAGCCCCCCGCACACAACATAATCAGCTCAAGCATCAGCCAGCCATCAACATAGTTGAAGCGGACGCTGACTGCGCTGTCGCTGCTGGCGTTGACTGCTGCAGTGACGCAATCGCCGTCAAAAAGTTTTTTTTATGCACTTTTCGGCTTTTTGTCACGCTGCAGTCACAAAACGTCAGCCGCAATGAGGATGAACGACCGAAACGTCAACATGCTGTGTGCTATGCAATCTCAGCTCTTGCCCTCTAGCCCACCGCTCTCCCGTGCCCTCTCTGGTTCTCTCTTTGTCTGCTGCTCGCTTGTGCTCGACTGTATTTGTTGTTTTCAGTCTTTATTTTATGCTTTTAATTCGTAAATTATTCAGCGTTGGCTTCACCCGTTCGGCTTCGCCATCTGTTGTCTGTTTGCTGCATTTTGTGGCTCATCATTTATCGATGAATTTTGTTGTTGCAATCCTCAAACTAGTTTTTGGGTGCAGTGCGGTGCGGCGGGGTGATGTGCAACCCATTTTGCATCGGCTGTTAATTAGTTTCTGTGACCTGCCGCAAGCTCAGCAAAGCGTTGCTCCACTGATTGACTTAATTGGCCAAATGTCTCCTCTATCTCTGCACTCACTCCACACTCCCTACTTAATTTCTGTCTCCCTCCTCTTCTCTGCGTTGTCGCAATGTAATTGCAATTATGCTGAGTTCATTAGGCCGCCCAAAGGGAGGAAGCCTAACACATAATTAAAGCTGTTGCCAGTTTTTAAATCATTTCGTAATACCTATTGATTTTTAACTATAGCCTAACCTAGGCACAGGCCCAAATTAACCTATCATGCATTTTATATGTCGGCGCTTAATGGTTGCTATCCAATATATTCGTTCTCAAAACTTCTTTTAGTTTAAGTTCACCAATTACTAAGCCACTATTTTTATCTCCGTCACTCTACTTCAGTCAGCACTTTACGATCACATCTCTCTCGGCAGCAAAATCTCTCTCTCTGTCTGTCTCTGCTATGCTTACACTCAGTCGAGTTATAACGGGTCTACAGCAACATGCAGTAAACCAACTGCGACACATATGCACATGCACATACATACACACAGTGTTAAAAATATTTTGCATTAAATTGAATATAGATTTTCTCCAATTCGAGAGTAAATGCTAAATTCAGCTTTTCAGCTCTCACGCATTAGCCAGATAAATTAACGCGCTTTTAGTGCAATTACCATATAATATAGTGGGTTAAGCACTTAATTGAATCATTTACCCGAGCTATTAACCGTCCTGTTCCATGGTGCTGGCACACACTCACACACGCACACCCATATGCATACTTTTAGCAATTGGAGCACATACCACAGGGCACATGGCTTTGCTGTATTCATTATTATGTCCATGTTCCAAATTATACGTTCTCTCTTTCTCTCTCTCTCTCTCTTTGTGTGTGTATTTTCCTTAAACAAATTTGTGTTCTGCTTTCTGTTTTTGTCTTTGCCACACAAACACACACACACACATACACAAAACACACACACATACACACGCAGACGAGCACGGATGAGGCAGGGATCAGCGAGCCGCCCATCAAATTGGTACATGTGCTTAATCCCGGGGAGCGGGAATATCTGTCGCCCAATTTGATTGGCGTGCAGAATATTGCGATGACATTTCTGCCACTCTCGATGAACTTTGTAAATATCATCGATGCCTTTCGCGAAATTGTGAACGGGGTGCGCTACGAGATTCTGCTGAATGCAGTGGACACAAAGGCGAACGATGCGGACACGATTTGCCGCCTGGTCATACTGGAGAAGCCCTGGATCACCACACAGTGGGGCGACAAGCAGCGCGAGCTTGTCAACACCAATTGCAGCGACCTGGCCGAGAATGCCCTGGCCGTCGATACCGAGCAGCGCTCCAAGCTGCTCAACGACAAATACGTGAGTAACAGCATCTTCAATGGCGGGCAGCGGAACGAATTGAGCGACAGTGAAATGGCTCAGTTGGAAGCGCAAATTTTAACAACGGACGCGAACAGGCGACGGGTGGGCAGCTCCAGCTCAGACACCAGCTCAGTCACCAGCACCAGCACAACAGTTATACCCTCACCAGCGGAACCCGCTAATGAGCCTAGCACATCAATTAACGGTAACGAGTCAGCCACTGCTGCTGGGGAGGCGACCACCATGCCCACAGCGGAGCTCAATGATAATGAGAAGCGCTGGCTGGATGATATCCTATCGGTGGGTGCGTATAATTTTGAGAAGACCATTGAGCAGCAGCGCTCCGAGTTGAAGCATCAGCAGCAGGTAGAGGAGCAGGGTGAGCAGCAGGGGGAGCAGCAGCAGGAGCCGGAGCAGCAGCAGCAGCAGCAGGAGCCGGAGCAGGAGTAGGACACATTATCATAACCATCATGAGATATGAATCTTGCAATCATATTACATACACACATACACACACACACACACACACACTCAGCTCTTGTGTCGCCTATATACTCCTATACATACATACGAATACTCGTAAAGTAAATGAATACAATAAAAGGAAAATGTTATTTAATTAAATTTATTTAAGCTTCTCGTTTTTCTCACCTGCCCTGTGTTAACACACACAAGCACACCTGGGCTCTTGGAAGGGGGCGTTGTTGGCATAGTCCAACCAAGCGAAGCGCCTCCTCTTCTACTTCCCCTTCTACTCCTCGTCGCACTTATTTCAGCTTAATAATCAAATGAGTTTTCGCTTTCAAATTACGGCCGCAATCTGTTTAACCCGCCCCCCTGTCGCATCTGCCCCTGCCCCTGCCTCCGTTACTCTAACTGTCTATATGTACATATCTTGGGGGGCCGACCTCAAGTGGCGTGTGCGTGTGTATGTGTGCCCCTTAGCAGCATACAGTGCTGCGTTAAAGTGTTCTCATTATCCTTGATGCTCTACTTTTAACACCCAACTCTGACGCAGTCCCTCTGCACAGTGTCCGTGGTAAAATGAAAATCAAATTGAAAACTATTGGTAGAGCTAAAAAACAATATATGTATGTCGAATATTATACTTGTATACTTAATATAGCTTATACGTATACTTAACAGCATTTCATAAATAGTTTTTCGCCATATATATGATATACATATATATTGTATATACTGTAACAGTGTTTTAGGTCTGTCTAGTCTGCTGCTGGTCAGCTGTTGATGATCTTCGCTATTTACACATCACTAGATTGACAGTGTTGAGAAAAAGGAGAAGAGTCACTTTTTGAGCAGAGTTGCTCTGGGATTAAATTGTGAAATTAATAAAGGGACACAGAAAAAAATATAGCAGCAATAAGGCGGGTGCCTTCTTCTAAACAGTTCGAAATCAAATTAAATACTCATTGCAGGTGCGTCAAAACACTTGATGGGCAGTCGGGGTATCTACGTAAATAAATGTATCCAATAAGTCGCATTTCAAATTCCGGACACCAAGCTGTCCAAACTCTAACCGACATGTGTATTTTTGTTGAGCCGCTTTGATCTGAAATCTGCGGGATTAGAGAATATGCAATCGAATGTCGGGCACTCAACTGTCAACATATCGAAATGCATTTTACGGGTCATTTGCCCACAACAAAACGGTCGAGCGGTGTCCCTGAACATAAATTACGTTTTAATTCGTATTGAAATACCGAAGGACTAAGTAGAGGTGTGACGAGGAGCCTGGGAGGCTGCTGAGAACAGGTGGCTTAATGAATTCATGTCGCGGCAGGTCAAACGGAAACAGAAGCCGCCGCTATTCGAACCCTGTACGTACGCCCAAACAGGGCCAACCTGGCAACCTGGCTACCTTTTTAATTATACACACGTCGTTGCCATTACATTTCATTTCGTATTGTTGTCATTGCATTCTCCAACTCACCTGCAGTGCCTGCTGCCGTTCCCGTGCCCGTGCCCGTTCCTGCTTCCGAATTCGGCTACCAGCGTTCGTCAATTACACGCCCACACCACGCAGTAGGCTCTTGGCCCACTCAATCCCCCGCAGCCCAACAATAATCTAGCGATGCCAACAGGCAACGTATTTCCAACCAGAATGTTTGGTTTAATTGGTTTTGCGTTTGCCATTGAATGGTTTATATGCCACATGTCTATGCTCCTCTCCCCCTCTCTCTCTTTCGCTCTCTCTTTCTCTCTCGCTCTCTTTGGCTGGCCAAGTGGATTGGCGGTCCCCGAATTGCCGTCAGAGCCTGCTGGCTGGCTGAGCTATCAGAGAAAGATTAGTGAAGCAATCGGATGTATTTTTCTTGTTTCTTTTTTTATACTCAGCAGGCGCAGCTGGAAACTTTGAAAGCCCTTTGCTCCCCCATTTGGCTCAAAATTTATAAACGTTCCTCAGTTAAGCTCAAGCAGAACACTATTCAAATAATACAGAATATTTTTACATTTGTTACACATTTTGTATGTGATTCCTATTAACTGACCTGACCGAGAGTTCCTTTTAAATTTCCAAGTATTGGACATAGACAAATAATACTGCGTGTGTTGGACACCCGATTTGCGATTCCCAACCGCGTACAAAGTGGCAGAAAAATGAAACCATCTACGCTAATTTTGCGTCTACGCAGTATTTGGATCATGTCCAGTTGGCTGCGGCACGAGGCTCTGGCCGCAGCTGCGATGGTGGTGCGTCGTCGAGAACAGAATCTGAAGCGCCTTGAATATGAACAGAAGCTAGAGGCTGAAGTGGGTCAAGTGGGCGTTGACTCTGAGGGTAAGCTGCGTATCGTTCGTGTAATGGACGACTACATTATCCCGGCCGAGTGTGGTTTCTAAGTGGAGGAGCAAGTAGCTATCAAAATTTTCGTCAATTATGTTATAAGCTCGAATCTGGTTATGAGGGGATGTTACGGAATTCACATAAATATCAAATATTTTTGGGGATATACTCTTGGTCGGATTATTAATAGACCAGTTCTCGTGACAGCTAAATAACTCGAAACAATATATATTTAATTTTGGCAATATGTACAAATGATGAATGAATCTATGTTTTCCCGAACTACTGTAATTTCCACGACAATAAACTGGAACCGTGGTTGTCCGTTCAAGAGTGCTTACACTGTAGTTTTCCTAACCTCAGATTACTTTGCAATTGCAGTTATCGCGCAGCAGGCGTAGCCTCAACGATGTGCCCGTGGGTGGGCGCAAGCCCTACGATGAGAAACAGGCAGAGGAGCAGCTGCAGCGTACGCTGGACAAGCTCACCGCTGGCGAGGGACCGCACTACAGGTGGGTGTCTGATCTGAGCTGCGTCTCATTTTGTGTTCACATTTTGATAACCTGTTTCTGTCGCACAGAATTGTCAAGGTCTATTCGGCCACACGTCAGGTTGTCTCTGGCACTTTGACGCGCATCGATGCAGACCTGGTTGACAGCAATGACGCACAGCGGCGCTGCATTGTGGAGATCTGGGCGCAGCCGTGGCTGGAGCAGGGACACGAGGTGACATTCAAGTGCCATAATCAGCCAGCCGTGCATGCTCGCCATAGCCGCTCCGTGGAGTGGGCCGAGAAGAAGACACACAAGAAGCACAATCATCACACGCTCAACAAGGTGGACCATCTGTTCCACAAGTTCCAGGTCAAGTACAAGCGTCGCTATGCCAACAGCGCTGAGCATCAGATGCGGCTGCGCATCTTCCGCCAGAGTCTGAAGACCATCCAGGAGCTGAATGCCAATGAGCAAGGCAGCGCCAAGTATGGCATTACCGAGTTTGCGGACATGACTAGCACGGAGTACGCACAGCGAGCCGGTCTTTGGCAGCGCAGCGAGGGCAAGCCGACGGGCGGCGCGGCTGCTGTGGTGCCCGCCTATGCGGGTGAGCTGCCCAAGGAATTTGACTGGCGGCAAAAGAATGCAGTTACGCATGTCAAGAACCAGGGACAGTGCGGCTCCTGTTGGGCATTCAGTGTGACCGGCAACATTGAGGGTGCTTATGCCATCAAAACTGGTGACTTGCAGGAGTTCTCCGAACAGGAACTGCTCGACTGCGATTCCAAGGATAGCGCCTGCAATGGTGGACTCATGGACAATGCTTACAAGTAGGCTTTGCAATTTCAATTTCAATTCATGCACTCTAATCGCAACACGACTTTCGCAGAGCCATCAAGGACATTGGCGGTCTGGAGTACGAGTCTGAGTATCCATACGAGGGCAAGAAAAAGCAGTGTCATTTCAACAGGACGCTGTCCCATGTGCAAGTGTCCGGCTTTGTCGACCTGCCCAAGGGCAATGAGACCGCCATGCAGGAGTGGTTGCTCACAAACGGACCCATTTCCATCGGTGCGTAGACCCTTTCAATATTTATATATTCTATTTAACTCCCGTCTCGACTTGTCCAACAGGCATCAATGCCAATGCCATGCAGTTCTATCGCGGCGGTGTCTCACATCCATGGTCGCCGCTGTGCAGCAAAAAGAATCTTGACCACGGCGTACTGATTGTCGGCTACGGCGTTTCCGATTATCCCAACTTCCACAAGACGCTGCCCTATTGGATCGTTAAGAACTCGTGGGGTCCGCGCTGGGGCGAGCAGGGCTACTATCGCGTCTACCGCGGCGACAACACCTGCGGCGTCAGCGAGATGGCCACGTCCGCACTGCTGGCCTAAACACACGCCCGCCCATCTATACGTCTATATATATAAATATAAATATGTATCTATGTTAATGTTTGAGCTACAGCACAAATTTCTTTTTGGCTTGCAGTTGGCATTTCTGTGTATGTTTTTCGTTTGGACTTTTTGTTCCAATATAATCATGTCGCAACACTTGTAGCCCATTCCCAAAATCATATACAATCCCCTATAACAGCGCAGCGTATATATTGAAATAAACTTAAATTACGAATTGTGAAGAAAACACGAATAGATTCGTTCCGATCCGTTTATATTTCGTTCCCATATGTGGCTATATCCATATTAGGCTCTAATTTCATCCCGAAGAGAACTTTATTAGCAGGTATTTTGATTGATGGCTAACGTTCTAAAAAATGATCTCATTAATTTTCGTACTCGCTTAGCTTTATCAAGAGCAGCCGGAGTTTTCGGGCTTCTAGTCCAATGGTGAGCGGCTCGCTGGGTGGCTGTTCCGTGGCCGCATAAATGTTGGCCGGCGTAAACAGGCCGTAGGCTTCACAGGATTTTAGGAAATTGAGCACCTCCTGGACGGCCGGATACGGCAGGATAATGTTCTGTTTGGCCATGCCGGTTAGAAGGCCCAGCACACAGCGTTTGACATGCAGCCAGGTGTCCGCATAGAGGCGTGCGCCCGAGCCGCCCTCGAGAGCGTGCGCGATGCGGGAGAGCCCGAACTCGTAGTTCGATTTGGCGCAGTACAATGTGCCCACTACCAGGTTGACAATGCACAAATGATGATACTGCTTGCCCTGATTACCCTTCAGCTCCTCGGCGTTCTCCACTTTGCGCATCAGCTCCTCAGCCTCTTCGTTCTGGAACGTCATAATGTAGGAAACGCATAAATTGGCCAGCACTGCTGCCGAAACGGACATGATCTGAAAAGAGTTTTAGATTCACATGAGTACGTGCTAGACAGACTGAATGAATAGAAGCCAGTATATCTACATCGTCCGAGTGCTGGCGCACAATGGGCTCATAGAAGGCGGCCGCCTCTTTGTACTTGTCCTGCATGAAGAGCACATGGCCGGCATTCAGGCGCCACACAGAGCAGATAGCGTTCTCGGAGCAAAACTCGGCGCTGGAGCGAAACTCACGCTCGGCGCCCAGAAAGTCATCCTCACGCCAAGAGATCCAGGCACGTGCCATTACCACGGGCAGATAGCTGTGGAAGATTGCATGTTTATTTAGCCAATCGGCAAGATGTCTCACTTACAGCTCCAGCGCCTGCTCGTAATCCTTGAGCGCATCCCTGAGCGCCTGCTGCTCACTTGTTGCCCTCACCTCCTGCACCCGAGCGGCCAAGCTGCGCAGCTTACCCGACAAGCTGGAGGCGAGCGTGCCTAGCTTCTTTTCGGCTAGCTCGCCGCTGGTCTGAGCCGTAATCAGGGCATCCAGCAGTTCGTACAGATACTGTGATAGATACTTGTATGTGAGGTCTGTGTGCTCGGCCAGAATATCGGCGGCCGTCTCGTAAAGCTCGTGCTTGCAGCAGGTCAGCAGAATGTTTGCGAACGTCTCCTTGGGGCAGGCAGGTGCGCCCAGCTGCAGCAGGAACGCCAATTTGCGTAGGCCCGCAACCGGGCCCTGGGCGTCGGTCAGGGCCATATTGTGCAGCGTGACCGGATCCAGCTCGCTTTCCGCGCGTGGTGGCAGATCGAGCAGGGCATCCCGTGCCGCCTCCACGTTGCCATCCTGATACTCCAAGGCCGCCTTCAGATTGAGTGCCTGCGTAATTCCGGACAAGGCCATGGTAATGGGATTGCCCACGCTGCGTGCGCTACCATCTGTGTCCACCTGAGCACCGATGCCCAGCTCTGGATGATTGCGCATGCCGCGCTCCACAATCTCCGATGTGTAGTCTAGGGCCTGGGCGCGCTGCTTGCGCTGAAAGTGCGCCAGTGCCACATTGTAGGCCACCAGCGGATTGAAGCCGCCCACCTGGAGAGCCGACTGAAAACGCTGCACCGCCGCCTCGTGCTCATCCGCCTGGAAGAGCAGGCAGCCCTCATCGTTGAGCGTATCGGCAGTGCCGCCGGCGCGCTGATTAAGCAGGCTCTGAGCGCCAGCATAATCCTCACTCGAATAGAGTATTGCGCTCTGCAGCTGCAGGCATTGTTCGTGCAGCTCCGACTCCTTGTCACCAATCTGCTTCAGGACACGCAGTGCCTCTGCAAAAATGCCCGCCTGGTAGAGCGACTGCGCATAGTAGAATCTGGCAAGCGTTTGCCGTGACAGCACATGGGATCTAGAATTGATCTTCAACGGACTCACCTGTACTTGGGCTCATTGGGCACCAGCTGGCAGAGCTGCTCATAGCAGCTGGCCGCCTCCTCGTACTTCTGGGCATGATAGTAGCAATGCCCCAGCGTGGAGAGACCTGCTCGCGTATTGGCCGCCTCGCCGCAGCTCGCAATGCACTCGATCACGTCCTCATAGCGTTTGTCCTTAATCTGGCCAGGGCATGGCTTGTTTAGCTGATGATGTACAATTGGCTGTGCAGCTTACCAGATTGTAGATGGTTCGCGTGACATGTCCCTCGCGCAGGATTATGCCCTGATGCAGCATTTTGCCGGCTCTGCTTAGTAATGAAAATTTCTAGCTGGGATTTGTTGTGGCGCCGCTCGACGTAGTCATGGTTACCCTTGCCCGTCTCGCTAGCCTTGGCAACGGCAAACAGTTGGCCAATGCCATGTGAAAAATGCGAAAAGTTCATCAAAGCGAGAAATCCACAAGGGAAAACCCATCCATATCAACGTCTAACATCTGGGTGCAACATAACTTTTAGGCGAATTGAATTCCTTTTATGTTGTCTATTTGTTTTTATTATTTGATGCCACTGTGCAGTGGCTCAATATGCTAATTAGATTTAAAGCAAGGGCCGCTGCATGGAAGCCACAGAAAAAGTACATCAGTTGCAGACGCGGCACGGTTAATGCCAGCCCCGGCCCAGTAGCTGCTTGGAACGCGTCGTGTGCAGAGTATATTACGGCAGCTGGAACCATGGCCATGGACGACTACGAGGATGACAGTTAGTGGACGCTTTTTGTATGAAAATCTGCTCGTTTATCAATCTTACAAAAAACCTCATCCAATCCTAGTGAGCAGCGTGGGCGTAACCACGGCTCGCATCGAGAACCAACACAACCAGCACCACCAGCAGGGACAGGGACAGGGCAGCGGGGGCCCCGTCAAGGTTGGCGGCTGGCGTTACGAGGATGCTAGTCGCTATATTGGCGAATGGAATCAACGCGGACAGAAGCATGGCATTGGCCATCTGCAGTTCGCCGATGGCACCCGCTATGATGGACAGTTTCAGGAGGGACTGAGCCAGGGACTGGGATGCCTTTGGTTTCCCGATGGTGCCAAGTAAGTAATTGTCTTGCCTTGGCTTCACTCCACCTCAAATGACAGCACTTGCACTGTACAGATACGAGGGCGAGTTTCATCAGGGTTGGTTTCATGGGAACGGCATTTTTTGGCGCTCGGATGGCATGAAATACGAGGGTGAGTTTCGTGGCGGTAAAATATGGGGTCTGGGTTTGCTGACCTTTCAGGACTTTACGCACGGCTTTCCACGCAACGAGGGCTACTTTCAGGACTGCCGCTTCATGCGGAGGCGTCGCTGCCCGGACGTGGTGCAACGTGCCCAGAAATGCGCCCTAATGGCGCGTTCGCAGAGCGAGCATCCCTACTGAAAGGCAGATAACCCAACGTCCCACCGTCCTAGACAAACATCAAATAAATAGTCGTTATCTTAACAGTTGTGCGTATTTGCTTTTGTTTGTCAATTGTCAATTGTATCAATATGTTAACAACAATTCGTTTTCCGGCTTGCTAATCCCCGCTAGGCGCTCCCACAAGGTACCAGGCATTGCGTGCCTTTACCGCGGCATTTCGCACCAGGCGCTTGGGATCGTCCAGAGCATCGGCCAGGACCAGCGTCACATCCACCTTGTGGGGCAACAGGACATACGTTGGATACTTGGTTATGTCATATAGCAGCTGGAGGGCTGCGATGCGCACTTGCTGTGAGTCAAGTTAAGGAAATTAATATTTAATTGAAGGTAAAGCTAGCGAAGGTCCAACGCTGCACTCACCATGTTGAGTTGCGTCTTTTGCTTGGATAGTTCCAGGCAACTGGGCAGAATGTGTCCCAGATGCGCCTGGAAATACGTATCCTGCTGCTGCACAAAGTTCTGGCAAATGCCCAGCGCTATGCACAGCGAATGGGCATCATTGTGGGCATCCAGGGTCTTGAAGAGCAACGGACCCAGCTGCTTGATGTTCAGCCTTATCACCGAATGAGGCGTTGCCTTAAGCACATAGATGAATGCCTTCATATGATGTTCGCAGTAGCTGGAGAGCTTTGTGCCCAGTTTGTTCATAATGGTGTGAAAGAACTTTTGCTTGTACAGAAACTTGACCACCGGCAAATCCAACTCTGGATACTCTGCTGCGATAATGTCAAAGGCTAAGGCGGCGGCACTGCTCAGGGTCGGATGCTCCAGCAGATCCGTGAGCTGATCAAATAAAAAAACAAGCAAACAGTTGTCAATTGTTAAGGTATAGTTGGACTCGGTACTCACATCGCTAATAATGTCGGCCGCCTCCTCGAAGCCAGCAACCACCAGACCCTTGGCTAGCCAGGCCAGCAGATGGACGGCGCGCTCGTCGCCAGCTTTTACGGCAGCTTTTAGCTGATGCGTGATGCGTTTAACTTGATTGCGATTTGCCTCATTGTTGTCCATTTTATTGACCAGACTGCAGAGCAGGTGATGCGCAATCTCACGCAGCTGCTCGTTATCCGTGCTTAGCGATAACTTAGTTAGATCGTCGAGCAACCGCTCGAAATGATCATCCAAACTGATGTCCTTGTGCAAGTAACCCAGCAGACCTTTGGCGACGTACAGATGAGCTGTCTGGTGTAACTGCAACGTCGGCAGATACTCGCTCACAATGGCGCTCTGCTCGGATAGCGGCAGCTGCTGCATAATACGGCTCAGTGCGGCGGCAATCATCTCCAACGATGCCAGCGGCAATTCGGGCGTCTGGTTCGCCAGCTCGATGAGCTTGTGTAGCAAATTTGATTGCTGCTGCAGCTCGACAATAAAGCGTTGATCCTCTTGATTAAGTAGAGCGCTCAGCGCTTCCAAGGCCAACAGACGACCCGGCTCCGCGACAGTTTCCGTAAACAGCTGCCTCATGACCAGGTCGAGTATCCGTTGGGTGAAAGCTATTTGCGGCAGCAGCGGCAGCAAATTCGCATAGATCTTACGTTTGATGAACTCGGAGAATATGTCAAAGTTGCGCATGCAAATGTCTATGAAGTTGGACTGCAGCTCGACGGGTTGCAGTGCGCCCAGATTAACGGTCAGCATCTTAAAGTCCAGATCAATGTGCGGATGACTAACCAGCTGTACCAGCGCCTTGTAGATGAGCGCACGCTGCTCCTCGCTCAGCACGGGCACACACTCGCACAACACGGACAAAGCGGCGCGCTGCAGCTCCAAATCCTGTTGCTTGGCATCAAAATCGTCGCGCTCACACAGACGCAACGCCTGTATCACATCATCCTGCAGTGGCAGCAGTATGGTCTTGTCCAGCTTCAACAGGGAATCCCGCAGAGCAGCTAGCTTATAAACCTGCGCGATAATATGATAGAATCGTATGCGCTCCTCACAACACGTCAAATTCAGTTCGATGGCCTGCAGCTTAAGCAGAAATGTGTTGAGTATCTTGTCGGCGGCATAGGTCGCATCGCCAGACACACACATCAGGGATATAGCAGTGGCTGGATGAAAGAGACGATGGTGCACATCGCTCAAATGAGGCAGCACAACGCCCAGTACGGTGCTCTGATAGTTTTGGCTGATGCTCGGCACTTTGGCGGCGCTCTTCAGCAGCTCGGCGAGCGCTTTGAGTGCACATCTAAGCACATCCGCATTATCAGATCCTGGAAAGGTTTCCGCCTTCAATGCCTGCCAGATTTGAGCGAAATGCGGCTCCAGTGCGTCCGGTTTAAACTTGAGAGCCGCTTGATGCTATTCAAAATAATTGAAATCGGTATAGTAGATTTCACCGTAGGGCTTCAAATTGGTGTAGCTTACCAGAAGCTCAATGGAATCTAATTTGGCCACTAAAAGTTCGCTGTCGAGCTTCTCCACGGCCAGCGATACGGTCCACTCGGCAAACTGTTCACTGGCCACCAGACAGTTGGTCAACTTTTCAGCCAGAGCATCACGTGTTATGGCCTCCGGATCTTGTTTGCTGGGATGGAAATCAATGGGAAAATAGCAGGCAAAGATTTCAAACATCTCCTCGGCTAAATGCAGCAGTGGATATTGCGATATAAATTCTGGCATGAAACTAAAAATGATGTCCAAATTGCGCGGATCACGTTCCCCATCAATGGAATTAATCAGCCCGTACAAAAAATCACCCGACATTTTTACAAGCTCTGCAATGCAAACAGACAAAGGATATAACACTTAGAAGGTCAGCAAAAAGCAAAACTCACCTGGCTGGCAATGCGAAGTCAGGAACTTTAACATGTTGAACACCTTGGTGCGATCGCCGCGCGTCTGCGACTGGCACGTGGTGTACTGGAAAAACGCGTGCAGCAGGAGAGGCACACTTTCAGCCGGCAGCTGCTTCATGCGCACCAAAGCATTCAGGCCCTCAATAATGGCGGGCATAACATTGTGATGATCGCGTAGTCGATCCGTATAGAAGGTCGTCAGAAATTCCAATTGCTTTGAGCTCAACACATCGCCGGGCAGAGCGCTCAGCACAGCCGACAACAGCTTTGTGCCGGCCACACGTTGTTCGGTGTCCGGCGATGTCAATGCAAAGCCCAATTGCTCGGCCAGATCAGCAATGTTGTAGGTTCCACCGGTAAGCTCTGGCTCGCAGACAAAAAGACACTATAGAGACCAGCTGATTTGAGTGTTTCGCTTACCATTTGCAATTTGTGTGGCCGCTGCTTGCAGCTTGGATTCGCTTTTTAGGGCCTTCTCGAGGGTTGCTCGTGTGGGCGTTGTCATGCTGGGTCCGGCGCTAACGTAAGCGCTATATTTAACACACAAATACCTTCCTTAAGCAATCTAAAGCCAAAAATATTATGAGACTCAAATGGTGTGCTTGCTTCTTTTGTTATCTATAGGGGGCCCACACACGGTCAAGCTTTAGGTCAAACATGTTAAGTAGTCTAAACAATAAGTTGAGTTGGTTGTCTTACATGTTATGTTCGCTCTTACATGTGCGTGTGACTACGTATGCCACTGTTTAGCATTCATATGAATTAAGTTTAGGTCTGCAAGACCCCCCCGAAGTAGTCAGTTTGACCGTGTTTCGACCGCTCTTCCAATTAGAGGTGGAACTCAACTGCCGCTTTGTAGCTATTGATCGCTTTGTGCAATTATCAATATTGCCACCTTGTTTGAATTGTAAAAACAGAAACAATTTCTTGTTGTTGTGTTTTTTAATGGTATTTATCAGATTTTTTTGGAAAATTTACAATATATTTGTCAAAAGTCAGAACTTACAGTGTACAAATCGTTGAATGATTTCGACAAGTGGCAGCATTAGTTAGGTTGCCACTATGTTAAATTAAGTTCTTGGATAAATATAACCAAATTTATGGGTAAAAAAACAGTCAAAAACTATCCATTCCGATGTAGTCTAATGGAAATAATACAATAATAAAATCACTTAATTATGACAATATATTGATATACTCCAGCTTGCATTGGCAAGTGCGATATCTAATGAAATATCGGCACGCAGAAAATAATTCGATATTTGAAGCCATCACTGGCAATGGCGTTAGTATTAAGCAACAACAATCGCCGCAAAAGTCGCAGCACCCGTTTATTTTAGCTAATGCTTTGCTTTTAAATTTAAACAAATCAATTTGTTCATACAGTTTAAGCTTGTAACTCCGTGTAATAAAGCCAGTATACTAATGTCCATAACCGTAAGTAGGCTGGTTAACGAAAACACTGAGCAACTGGACGAACTCGTCACTGCTGACGCCCCCACGTAGCGCATACGAGATTAAAATTGTTAAAAATGCAAGTGGAAACGCATACAGAATTACCTGCAACTTATTATCGTTATTCTATTTAAAAATTGTATTTTATGTGCATTTAAACTGAAAGCAGCAAGCGGCTGTTTGTGAGCGTTTGTGTGTGTGTATGAGTGTGTGTGTGTTTGACGAAACTTAAACGCCGCGGAAATTTGAGCTCTGTTTTTCTCTGCTTCTGCTCATTATTCTTGTGTGTGTGTATGTGTATGTGCGCGCGCTTGTGTTAGTTTTTTTTTTTTTTTTTTGCAAGTTTTAACGTCGCTGACTTGAAAGAATTATTCAAAAGCCTCAGCGACGACGACTGAACAAGGTCAAGCGCCTTATTTGTCAACGGCAAGGTTCATAATTATTTTATTACATTTCGCCAAACGGATTCCGATTCACTTTGGGCTAGCAACTCGGAAATGAGAGCGCGGCGCAGTTGCACGTTCTTGTTTTAAATTTGGTGACAGCAGCAACAGTGGCAACGGGTTCGAACAATTGTGCTTATAATTAGCGCACTTGCCGTCTGTGTCTACATATGTGTGTATGTATTTAAGTGCTGGTACAATTTGTAGTTGTCTTCGGTCGTTGCCATTGCTATCTTCTTTTATTATTTTCGGTTATTTTGAGGCTGAAGCATAGCGCGACCAATACTTACTTTCCATTTTTACCTACATAAGTGTGTGTGTCCGATTGTCTCCGCCTTTACGTGTGCACGTGTGTGTGTGTGTGTGAATGTGTGAGAGTGAGTGACAAAGCCGCTGCGTTGCTTCCGTTCTATTGTCTGAGAGTAAATACAAAGACAGTCGGAGTGAGAGAGTGAGAGAACGATAAGCTTACGCATTTAAGCAGCAGTAAAAAGAACAACAACAACAACACAGTGCTCATGACTTTAATTGGGACTAATCTTTGTTTCGTTTTTGGTTACAACGACAACAACCTGTTCCGATTTCGAACAGTTACTGCGAGGTGGCAAGCAAAAGACAACCACTTGCGTAGGAATGACCGTAATGGCCAAAACTACAATTGAAGAAATATGCGAGAATGCCAAATTAGCAAGAGACATGGCCCTGACAGGCAACTACGACTCGGCCTGCATATACTACGAGGGATTGCAGGTATGAATAAAGCATCATAGAGAAACATAACAAAAATTAAATTTACAAACTGCCGAAGATGAAATACCCTATATTTTCTCTGAACTAGCAGGTGGATCAGATCTGATCAGATTTTGTCTATCTGTAAGAAGCTGCTAAGTTCGGCTTGAACAAACAATATCGGACTTTAGCTGGAAAATAGCTAATGTTGATATTGATCAAGAATGCATATGCCAAAATTATAATATCTTCTGCAAGGGTATTTAAAACTAGAGCAATCAATTGCTAATCCTCTTTATTTTAGGGCATGCTGGCGCGCCTGCTTAATAGCACTGTAGATCCCATGCGCAAGGGCAAGTGGAGCATGGTGAGTGATTAGTACTGAAGTTATTTCTGTGAGATTAAAAGTTGCCATGGTTCGCATCACAGATCAATCAGCAAATCAATCAGGAGCATGCGAAAGTGAAGGCCATACAACGCACACTGCAGGACATTTCGTTGGATTTGCAAAATACGAAATTTGCTCATAAGCTGCGCTCGCAGCTAAGCGAAGATAGCAATGTGAATAAAGATCCTGCTGCATGGTTTAAGCCCGATCCTGACATATGGACGCCGCCACCGAAAGATCCAGATGTATGGGGCCCGCCCAAACCATCGCCGACCGTACAGACGGTGGGTCGGCGGGCAACAGCAGCAAATAGCCGCCGTACAACAGCAGCCGGCACGCAGAGCAGCGGCCGGCCCAGCACAATCCCACAAAGCACTGCCCGTAATGGAGCTGGAACTGCGCGCAATAGTCGTCCATTGGGCTCCACACTGAACAGTGCACGTGGCGGCGTCAATGGCCGCGTGACTGGACGTAAATTGTCCACCTTAAACAGCGCCAGCAACAACAACAACAACAACGACAGCAAAGATGATGACGTGACCGCAGCGGTCACCAATGGTGCCACAGCCGATGGCGATGCGGGCGAGCAACAGGCAGTCGAGGAGGAACGCAAATTTCAACCCAACAATCACATCGAAGCAGAGCTGGTCGACATATTGGGTAAGTAAAGAGCTCTTCGGCTGCTTAATTGACCCGGCTAATAAATTTTTTCGCATCCTGCTCAGAACGTGATATTCTCCAAAAAGATCCCAAGGTGCGCTGGAGCGATATTGCTGATCTGCACGATGCCAAGCGACTGCTGGAAGAGGCCGTTGTATTGCCTATGCTGATGCCCGACTATTTCAAGGTGCGTCATCATGTCACCTGCGCTTGGCTGAATCATCGGCAAGCCTATTTGTTATACCCTGTGGGCAAGGGAAACGAAGGGTATTATGGTTAAGAGCGAATTTATGGAACAGACATCTCCTACCACGTGTCCGTCTATCCGTCCGTCCGCATAGACACATCTTAACACTAATCTCCGAATACTTTCGTTGCTTTTCCGATTTTGTATATGTACTTAGGAATATTACGTGCCGCTTGTAGTTGGTTACAGGTCAAATCATAGTCGGGTACTAACTTATAAGGCCAGCTTTAATCGCCATAAACTCTTGATAAAAACAGAATTATAGTTGATAAGAAATGTATCTAAATTTTACCACTTTACCTGTTTATCAATTGTTCCCTAATGCTTTCCATGTGTTATGCAGGGCATACGACGTCCGTGGAAGGGCGTCCTAATGGTTGGCCCGCCTGGCACGGGTAAAACAATGCTGGCCAAAGCGGTGGCTACCGAATGTGGCACCACTTTCTTCAATGTCAGCTCCGCCACGCTGACCTCGAAGTATCGTGGCGAATCTGAGAAAATGGTTCGTCTTCTGTTCGAGATGGCGCGATTTTATGCGCCCAGCACAATTTTCATAGATGAGATTGATTCTCTTTGCTCGCGACGTGGCTCTGAATCGGAGCACGAGGCATCGCGACGCGTCAAATCGGAGCTCTTGGTGCAAATGGATGGCGTGGGCGGCGGGGAGGAGCAGGCAAAAGTTGTCATGGTGCTGGCAGCCACCAATTTTCCATGGGATATTGACGAGGCTCTGCGAAGGCGTCTGGAGAAGCGCATCTACATACCACTACCCACAGATGAGGGCCGTGAAGCGTTGCTAAAGATCAATTTGCGCGAGGTGAAGGTGGACGATAGCGTCGATCTGAACTATGTGGCCAATCAGCTGGATGGTTACTCCGGCGCCGACATCACCAATGTGTGCAGGTAATTGACAGTCGCCTGTGGAATGTATGTTAAATTTTAAATTATGTTTTTGGTTGCTTCACAGGGAGGCCAGCATGATGTCCATGCGGCGTAAGATAGCCGGCTTGACGCCGGAACAAATCCGACAGCTGGCCACTGAGGAGGTAGATCTGCCCGTATCGGTTAAGGATTTCAACGAAGCCATCAGTCGCTGTAATAAGAGTGTGTCCAGAGCCGATCTGGACAAGTATGAGAAATGGATGAGGGAATTCGGTTCGTCATGATAGCGTTACACACGGATTTTAACAAACCTAGGCATCTATCTATATATACAAATATTTTTTGATAACAACCAACACACATGGATAGTTTTTACAAAAGCTTTTAAAGTGTAGACCGGCCGGATAAATGTTGAACATATTTTATATATAATCTTTTGCCTATATATGCATATATATGATATTTGCAGATATACACGAAGCGTTGGAATTCAAAAGACTAACAGTTCTTAAAGAGGAAATATATAAAAAGAAAAAATAACAAACCTAAGCAAAAGTGAAATTGAAGGCTTAGCAACAAAATAAAAAATCATTGATTTAGAGACGGGCCATCAAATTTTTGTTATCCCTGAGATTAATCTAAAGCAATCATAGAGCATGTGCACGATCCTTCCAATCCTTTCCAATCGAAACTAAGCCTATTATGAACATGCCTCCTAGCCCATGGCTTCATTTAACGTTAGCCCCAATTTAATCATACAAAATAAGTTGTTTTTTTCCATTTTAATTAAAATTATATTTAACACACACACACACACACACACTCACTTCACTGTCTAATTAATGTAATTAAATTTCGCCTAATTTATATAAAATATAATATATCATAGAGATTAGTTTTTAATATATGAAACATAAACCACAGCCAGAGAATTGTGAAGCTGCAAATGTACTTAAAATGAAATATTGAAAAATTGTAAACAATAAATCCCAAGATTTTTAACTCGAAAAGCCTGCATTTATTGCCAATTTAATTAAAATTCCGTAATATTTCATTTGTTTATATATAAAACACGCAATATGTAAACAAAGCACTCGGATGAGTCATTCTCGTTGTGATGGCAGCTTCGGCAGCGTCTCCGAATCGGGCTTAATTAGAACTACATTTAACTCTCAGTAGGGTCTTGGCGGCGGCGGCATGGGCATCATGGGACCCATCATTGGATAGGGCACATTGGCTGGACCGGCCATGTGTGGATTGGGATAGAAGCCGCTGCCAGTGCCAGGCAGGTTGCCATAGGCGGGCATTCCTCCGCCACCCGTGCTGTGACGCTGTGGAGCCGTCTGTTTGCGGATCAGCTCCTGCATTTTCTCGGCCTTCAGCTTGCGCAGATGCATTGTGCGTCGACTGGTCAGGAACTCATCGAGAAATGTTTCCACATTGAGCTCGTTGTCGGTAAACTTTTTTACAATCTCTTCTGTTTTCTCCTCGCTCTCGGAGGCGGCTGTCTGGAGCAGAGCCAACGCGGTCTCCTGGCTGACGCCTCCAGTTTTCTCCTTGATTTGTGACAGCAATTCCTGGACAGCAGCGCAGCTGGTGCGTCCCTCCTCCGTTAGTTCCGCCAACTTGCCGCGCAGCTCAATGATTTTTGGCTCCTTCTCAATGTTCTTTTCGGCTCTGTTGCGATTTTCCTCAAAGAAGCGCACTTTTTGTGTTTTCAGCGATTCGAGAACTTCGTCCACCTTCTCGTCCAGTTTGTCATCGTTGTTGAGGAGCTCTTTCAGTTGGTCCGAGTTCATTGGGAAAAGTGACGATTGCAATTGATTTAGATATTCTTGGTACATGATGGCGTTTCCTTTTCTGAGGTTGCCCAGCTCGGACTTTCAGTTTTTATCTTTATGTTTAGTTTTTGTTGGACAATTGTTTTTATACGTTCGCAGTCACACAACACTGTTTTCTAACAGCGAGTATAACACTAACATATGCTGAACTGCTATTAACAGCGCCATATTTGATGGTCTGGCAAGGCGAGCCGTTTAGTATTGCCACCCTGTGTTTTAAATATCAACAATGCGTCGCGCGCCAATTTGAATTGAATTGAACTAATAGAAGTACAAACTATTTATTGCAACAATGTGTATTTATGAAAATTACTTAATCAAGAGATTATATGTTTGATTCGGCGCATATATCTGCAGCGGATTCGCCGCGTAAATGGTAACAGGCAAGTTCCACACCATTGTCTCGACTGGCAGCTCGGCGGGCGCCTTGAGCTCGCCGGACTTAGGATTAGGTGTGCCAAAATCCATCAGGGTGCTGGTGACAAATTCAAAATGCAGACGCCACTTAACATCGACCAGATCTGTGCGAAATGTGGGCGTCACATGCAGAGGAATGGGCACAACCACCTGCGTCTGCAGCGTCGCGTAGCAGACCTGGAAAGCGTGCCAAATGTGTTTAAGGATTACGAGATAAACAGAGATTCAGCTGGCCACAGACCTGATGGGACGTGGAAATAGTGCTCAGCTTGCCCGTGGGCGTAGGCTCATCCTTGTTGCGCGCACTGCCCGAGGTTTCCGATTTGTGCATATTATCCACAGCAATGCCGCTGGCTATGCTGGCCATATCGAAGGAGTTCAGCGAGGAAGCATCATCACCGACGTGTGCCTGCATTGGCTCCGGCTGCGGCCGTATGGGCAGCTCCTGCTGTTGCAGCTTCACAGAGAACTGCACGCAACGCACCTGGCAATTGCCAAAATCCAAGCTGCCAACAATGTCCTCGCCCAGCTTGTACGCGGGCTTGAACAGGCAGAAGCGTCCAACAAAGCCGCGCTTGTTCGAAATCCGATAGAACTTTGGAGCACGCCGTGCGGTCACATTCTGCAAATGAATCGTTGATTTATTTAGTTGGATTTACTGTTGTATCAACACCTTCAGGTGATGCCAGGATATTTCCAATTCGCTTATCTCGCGCTTCTCCAGAAACGGATTGGTCGGCGCCAGCTCCTCGTTGGTCTCCACCGTAACTGGCAGCTCGTCCGGTCGCGCTATCAACGGTATCGGCAGCACACGGATCGGCACGGTCAGCGTTTGCACCTTGGACTTTACGCGCTGCGTGGCAATGGTGATTTTGTAAAAGTAGCGTATGTCATGGCCACGATACGTGGGCGGCCCATCCCGCGGCACAAACTCGTTGAAGAAATCTGCAAAAGTGATCGGATTTAAAGGGAACACAAGACTCGGGCTTGGTCAACACCCACACATCTTGGTTTCGCCGGGCAGCAGTTTCAGATCGCAAAACAGTATCTTCGGCTTGGTGGCCACAATGACCTCGCCGGGCGTCTGGGTGACGGCATCCAGCGCAGTGCGTCCAATGAGCTCGGCCAGCTCCGCCGTCTTGTCGCTCGCGGGCGTGCTATAGCTGGTCTTTCGATAGCAATGCAGCTGGACCGAGGCCCAGGCCAGGTTCTCCACACTGTGCGCAAAATCAAAGTTAATTTAATTCATTTGTAAAACCGATTTTCTTACCTTGCGGCGTTGGCATTTCGATCTGTCGACTTTTGCTGCTCCTCGGCAAAAAGCTTGTGCGTGAATTCAATTAAACACTCGACGCACTCGCCCGTGGCATAAATTGCAGAGTCTGCACGCACCAATTTTGCTTGAATTTCAATCATATTGATGGCATTATTATTTATTATTATTATTTTGTGTACTCCAAAGCCAAAACAAGAACTAATTGCCTTTTTTGTTGTGGGTAATGGGAAAACATGCAGTTAAAATCGGCTTAAATTCAGTCTTTGACTCCCAGAGTTCTTGTAATTTGTTTAAACTACGTATTTTAATTATTGTTTTAATTTCTTTTAATTAAATCAGTTTGTTTTTGTGTATTATCGATATATTTTATGGTCTACGCTATCGACTATCAGTTGCTGCGATTAGCTCGCCTTAAATATCGATAGATATTGCTGCGTTACGTTAACGTGACGCAATTGTTACATTTTGTTTTTATATATCAAAATACTGGCATCTCACCCTAAAAACAACCCTAATTCTCTCTGCTCTGAAAATTCATGAAGATTTGCCTTAAGTTTGTGTAAATTGTTTGGCGCAACATTAACATATGCTAAACTGTTCTTAACAGCGAGCAACAGTTGAGCTATTGATAACTATCGATAACATTTTGTCGTTTCATTTTGTGTTGTTATTCGCCCCGCTTGCATTGCGTTTCGTTTTACCGTCCCCTTTGAGTACCAATTCAGACGTCGTCGCTTTCAAACGTGTTACGCGCGTGGTTTGCGCTTTGTTCGTTTGACAAATTCGTTGAATTTCCAAGAAAAAAGAAAATTGCAACATCAACAACGCAACAAGTGTAAAGTGTTGTGCGTATGCGTAAATCAAAATAATTCTTGTACAAATCGGAGTGCTTCAGTTGTTATTTAAATTCCTTTTTTATAGCCATTCTTTGGTTTGGCCTTCGATCTACGCGATCTTTGCGTCAAAATGTGCAGCAGCAAAGTTAAAAATGATTTGAGTGCTGCGTTAATTTAATTAAGCGTGGCAATAAATTTGCTGTTAATTTTTTAGTGTTATTGGTGAAAAATTGTAAAAAGTGTTCATTTATGCTGGGATTATACTGGACGTGTTCATTTTTGGATTTAAATACAGCGGCGAAACGTGACAAAAGGTAAGCCATAAATTATTTGTGTCATTTCCAGCTTAGATGTAAGTAATTATTGTCAATTGAGCGCTGGAGCAATAAATGCATCACTTCTCTGAGAGCAAACAACAATTGCAATGTCCGGCTTAGCAACAACAACAGCAGCAACAACAACAACAACAACAACACAGTAGCAACGCATTCCAACGCCGTCGGCATTCTGCCTACATATTTTGCTCCGTTTATTTTTTTTTTAAGTTGTGGAGAGCGACGGACGCCACCCGCTATACTCTACATTCTTTTTGTAACGCTCTTTTGCGCGTTGTTGTTGTTGTTGTTGTTGGTTCCATCTGTATAGGTAAAAGAAGCTACGTTAATTCGGATGTGGTTTTGCGCTTCAAAATCTCCATAAGCAACAACAACAACAGCAGCAGCAACAAAACAATAAGAAAAGGGTGCGTCGACATTCAATGTTGTTGTCTCGCTGTCTTTACTGTGTTTTGCTGCTTTACTTTTTGCTGTTCACCTTCGTACGGTTATCACAGCGTACATTTTGATCTGCCGTTTCGCTGAAGATGTTGCTTGCTGTGGCTCCCAGCTCTTAAAGTCTCCACTCACTCACACGCACGCCTGCCCTCACGCATACCCATGCAAACAGTTATACCTGTTTTATTATTTGAGCGCAGCCGCCGCGCTCGCGAGCACTTTATGGCGGGGACTCACTCCATTGGAGCCGAGCGCCGGCGCAACGTCGACGTTGACGACGCCGACGACTGGAAGATCGGAATTTTTAGTGCAGCCCAACAACAGCGAACAGCAACATGTTGTTATTCTTGTTGCTGTTGCTATTTGCTTGGACAACAGGTTTATAAATAAGCACATATACACACACAAACACACTTGGCATAGAGTAGCTTTTACATGCTACTCAATTCTACTACGTTTTCCACGCTGCGGTGGGTGTTATGCAGACTACCTTTTTTTGCATGGCCGATTTACTTTTTTAGCTACTACTTTCGGTCATTGTACTTTTTGTATTGTTGTCTTGCCCACCGCCTGCAACAAAACAATTGCAGCCATGTGTGTGTGTGTGTGTGTGTGTGGGAGCAGTGCTGCCAACTTTAGAGCAGCAGAAAAATAGCTGGTTCTAGGGTAAGGAAGAAGAAGAGAAGTTCAGATTCTGTGTGATAAAAAAAGCTGAAAATTTGTTGGCTTACAAATAGTTAATATCTATTTTTTTACGTTTCTTTACAAACTTCTTTCGCAATTGCAATTTCGAACAAGCCACATTTGACAGCAAAAATAAAAAAGCGGCAACACTGGCATAGAGTTATGCAGGGGGCTTAATTTTATTTTTTTATTCTTTCATTTTTTTGTATGCAAGTTGCTTTTGCTGCTGACTTGGTTAATGTTTATGTATTTGTGTATGTATTTGACGCCAAATTACAGCTATGTACGTTTTGGCGCCTTGGGTTTTTTATGCTTTGCTTTGCTTTTTTGCGCGCTGCAAACTGAACTTTGTACTTTGGCTCGCCGCATGACTCACAGTCGTTCGGCTTAGCTGGGCTTTGGCTGGAAAAGGCCCAGCCTTAGCGCGAATTTTGGAATGAGAAAAACTTTAATTAAAAGCTCGTCCATGCAATGTGGCGTATATTTGTCATATCTAGACTTTGGGTTCGCTTTCTGTAATCTCGGCCTTATCAATAATGCGACACAAGAGTGGTTCGTGTCCCAAAAAGGCGAAAGATAAGCCGAATATGTAACAAAAACAACATCGATAACAACGAAAATTACGCACAATGCAATTGCATTTAGAACAGGTGATAAGAAGACAGGTAAATAAAACCCAAATAATTTCAAGAAAAAAAAAAGCGTCAAACTAAATAAACGCAAAAGCAAAACAAAACTGCGGCAAATATAGGCCAAACGATCGAATAAAAGAAAAAACGCCCAAACAGGCAGAAGCAGAGAGAAACTGGCACACGTGAGCGTGTGCATGTATGTGTGTGTGTGTGTGTGTGTAGTTACAGGTGCCAGCTAATCTAATTACGACATAGCGTAGACTCGTATCAAATATTTGCCCATTGATAATACAAAAAAAAAAAGTTAGTTGAATGTGTGTGAGTGCGCACTTTCTAGTGTGCCGCAGGTATTGCAACAATCTGTGACACACACACATGCAGACATACCTATGTGTGTGAATATGCGTATGTATGTATTGTCATAATTACTTTACAGCACTGCAATGGAAGAATTCTAAAAATAGCACAGAGTAGGGAATGCGGAATGGAATGGGGAATAATTAGAGCGAATTTGTAGCTCAGCTTTGGGAAGCCGATACTCACCACAACGCAACGGTAAACCCTTCCAGCCTCCACTTTTCGCAATCTCCTTTTTTGTGCCTATTTCGCAATTCGTAATCGGAGTGGAGTCTCTGCGCAATGTTTATTTTTGGCATATGCATGCTGTGCTTTGTTTACTTTTGCTTTCGTTTTGGCATCGTTTTGCGGTATCGGAATTGGATTTGGCATCGGAATCGGTATCGTTGTCGGCTTATTGTTATGCACAAATTATAGTTTATTATGCTTGGGCCTTAGCTGGAAATACGAGCTTTTTGGTAGCGCAGCTGCCGCCGCTGCTGCCTTTTGCCGTTCTATAAACAAAACGGAATTTCTAATTGCGTCCAATTCGTGCGAAATCGAAAACAATATATTTTAAGCAACAAAAATTCAAAGAAAACGAACGTTTGCCGTGTTTAGATAAACGCGTTTGTAAAGCAAAGGGAATGAAAATACATGATTGAATACTGTTGAAAGCATGAACAAATATATTGTGAATAATTAATTAAATTAAACAAGCAATTTGTAGCGAGCTTTGTCAGACCTGTTTCACCTTACTTTGCAGAGTCCAGTGAATGGATGGAAAGCTAATGTTAAAGGTAGTGAAAAACACTTGGCCCGCTCAAAGCAGGTTAATAATAGCTTCTATATGTAATTATATTAAAATGCTTGCTCTATTCAAACGGAATATTCGATTTGGACCTTAAACCTGAAATTGAAATGCAAATGAAGAGTTTTTAGCAAAGCAAAACCAAAACCAAAATAAAAAAAAAAGGAAAAAGGAGCAAACCGAATGTATTAGACATTTTCGTTGATTTAGTGCGGTCAGTGCCACGCCCAGCCGCAGGCCGTGGACCGCCTCTCGAAGCTGGGAGCGAAACCCGTTTCGCAAATCAAATGCGCCAACAGCTAACTTGTTTTTTTTTATTGTCTACCGTCTGACCATGATTTTGAGCTGAATGTTTGTTCATGAGCTGGCGGCAGCGTGAGCTATTGTCCGAGTCCCGATCTGTCTATTATATACACATGTACATATATGTTCTCTATATATAAAACTGTTTTGTCCTGACAAACTGACTGACGGATTGGTGATCAGCACACAGCCCAAACCGTAAGAGCTAGGAAGCTTACATTTTCACTTACCTTACCTTATGTGATAAAGGTACATACATATATACATGTTAAGATGGGGTTTCGGGAAATGTCACTTGCACGTGTTTGAAAAATCGGAAAAACGTTTATGTGTAACATTTCTGTTCGCTATTGATCAGCCTCAAACTTATTTTTAAATTTACTTGAGAGCTGTTTTACACTGTTCGACAAATGCATTTTTTGGTCGAAATCTTAAGTTTGCATATATATGTGTGCCTGTTTGTACATACATGTACGCATGCATGTATTGTATATATGCAAATATGCATGCATACGTGTTGTTATGAATACATCTCCAGAACCTACATACACCTACCTACATATGTATTTGCATGTATGTGTGAATTTTTGCATATATAAATATATACATGCATACCTTTATGTTTTAGTGCATGTCTGCATATATACGTATGCATGTTTGTATACATATGGCTGCAAGTGTGCTTGTATGTATGCAAATATATGTACGTACATGCAAACATATGTACATACATGCATACATATGTACATACATACATAGATATGAAATTACATACATACATACGTATATACAAACAAACATATCTAAATACATACATACATATGTACATGCATACATATGTACATGCATACATATGTATATGCATACATATGTACATGCATACATATTTATGTATACATATTTACATACATACATACATACACACACACACACACATATACACACACATACACACACACACATACATTCATACATACATACATACATACAAACATACATACATACATACACATGCAAATTTGAAAAATTGCCTATTTATTTCACAATTTTTTGAATATTCAGCAAATGTCATTGTTACTGTAGATTCTCTTCTCCTTCAGCCTGTTAAGTAAGTACAGATATAAATGTGTACATGCATATATGTGCATGTGTGTATGTAGTACACATATTGTTCCACTTTATTTGCATTTCGTGTGCGGTTTTATGCATTTTCAAAGATCTACTTCATCGTGTGCCCCGTTTCGTCTTCTCTCGTTTCGTTTCGACTCGTTGCGACTCGAGTCGAGTCGACTCGTCTTGTCGTGTGAGAAAGTTGTTGACCAAGCAAACCAATGCCAACAAGAGCGGGTGGGTTAGGAGAGGAGGGGAGAGGAGGAACACCGCAATTGCACAAACAACGCCCTCATCCGACTGACTGCCCAGTCAATTCATGAAATTCATTCCCAGTTCCCACTGGCTATCCGGCCCTGGGGTCGAGTCTCTTCCCGCACATTCCTCAAACAGACACAGGGCTCGCATTACCCAACGACAACAACAACAACAAGCCTACACGAAATCCCAAAGAGCTCCCAGTTCCATCTGACTCCATTTGCGGAACGGAGTTCTCTGCGTACATAACTGGGATTAATGGCATGAATATCTTTAAATTACCTTCAAGAATGGAAATTCCTCTAATATTTTTCCCCTATGAATGGAAAAAAAAGGTCAAAATGCGGTAAAGTGCACCCTTGAATAGAAGAAAGATTCGTTTCTGATTTATGGAAGTCAAAGGAAAAAAAGTTCAAATTAATATTTCTCAGTGTAATTATCATAAAGATTCGCATATACATATATTTGATTTTCTTTAAAACTGAAGCTCATTAGACGTCAGCTCACAGCTCACCTAATGGAAAAGTCTAACAAAAATACGCATCTCTTTTTTGGACAGTGACAGAAAAAGGGAAGGGGGCGGTGGCTTGGGCAGGGCGTGTCAGGCACTCAGAAATTATAATCGAAACATTTGCTTACAAGCGATTCGCTGACTTTTTGTGCTCATCATTTGACATGCGATTGGTTTATGATTGATTGATAGATGTATGCATTGATTGATGGACAGCAGTGCGACAAAAGGAGCGACAATGGCCAAGAAGAAGAAAACGAGGGGATTACCCTATGCAACAAGGTGCGCTATTTGAGCGTCTTGACTGACTGTACTTTTATTTGATAAATTCTGTTCTGGAATGTTGCTCTCGAATTGTCAATTGGTATTATTCAAAAAACTGAAAAACTGTTTTCCCAACAACCACGTTCTGCGCCAGTGCACCGACCCTGCTTACCTTTGTATCTCTCTCTCTCTCTCCCTCTCTCTCGCTGTCTATCACTATCTCCCTCCCGCTCACGTTTAAGCTGCGCTCCCTTTGTGGCCTGCGCCTAGCTACCTGCCTCTTGATGATCTTGATTTTGCCGGTACATTCGGTTTTTTGTACCTGGCCTCTGGCAACTCGGCTCGATTTTGTGTGGAGCGAACATTTCCACCCCTAACGTTAGCAGCAAGTTGACAGTTACCAGGCCAACATTCCTTGTTATACCCTGGCAGAGGGTATTATACATTTGTCTTCAAATATGTAACGCATAGAAGGAGACATCTTCGACCCCATAAAATATTTATATTCGTGATCTGTATCAACAGTAGGGTCGATATTTTCGTCTGCTTCTATGCGAACTAGTCTCTCTTTATGTTGCACAAATGTCGCAGCCGGCTGGATCGGATCACTATATCATATGGCTGCCATAGGAACGATCGGTCGAAAGACTTTTCTGTTTTTTTTTTCAAGATATCTGAGCTCGTCATTAATTATTATTATTGGGCTTCTTAGAACGGTCAAAGTATTTTGAAAAGGTTCGATCTGCAAGGGTATTAACTGTTCGGCGTGCCTGCTCGTGTTTCATTGTATTGGTATCTCTAGACGTAACAGTCCATACGAGTTGGTGATTATATTACAATTTATTTATCTAAAATAATGTGGTATACATCTGTATAATATCTCAGTGAGCATTTGAGCTGCAAAGCCGAAATTTGGTATGCGCGTCAATCTTCATAAAATTCTCCATTTATCTGCAAAGGATAATATGAATCGCTCTCTGAACAGGAGAGTCTTTCCGTCTGCCCGCCTGTCTGTCCGTCTCTCTGTTTGAGTTTGTTTCTCTCAGAAGTCAAATGCATGCATAATGTACTCTTAATGTGCGTCTGTCTGTCTGCAAATGTATCTTTATTATCAGCTTCTTTTCATTTTGAGTTCTTTTCGAGTGCCGTCTTTCGACTAATTATTTCGTTGATCTGTTTGTCGTTGCGGCGGGCGCGCCAGCTGATTACCTCTGGCTATTTGCTTTTTGGTTTGGGCTCTACAAAATGTTGTTGTTTGTACAAGAGGTTTGCACCTCTCCTTCTCGTTATTGTTGTTGTTGTTATCTATTTGGCCTTAAATCCCGTTTGTAACAGCTGCAATTTTCACGCTTGGCATCTCGTCGGCTGCTGTTGCTCATCTGCACAGACTATTTTACACGTAATTACAAAGATTTTATCTGTTTGCCGTATTTTGTGGGTCAACAACATTGCAACAGCTGCTGCTGCTGCTGCTGCTGCGGCTACGAGTTGCACACGCAAATTGCATCATTTTGTAGAAAGTTTGGTCAAAAACTTAAGATTTACTTTAGATAACATTATCGTCTACATAAAGTCTGACAAAAAGAATAGTATTTAAAAAGTTATCACAAACTGTGTAGAGAAAAAAGGCCCTGCTGTTTGCTGAGTTCTCACAGCGTCTCACAGCAAGAAAGAAACACACGCCGAAGATTTAATACCCTTGTCGACCGAACCTTTTTATAATGCTATGCTCGTATCTAATAAGCACCTGGGAAAATAGTTAATGCCGAGTATGATTAAATAAATTAATAAAACAAAAAAGTTTTAATCCGATAATGATACGATTTTTCAAATATATTGGTAGCATGCAACAAATGCAGAGGTTGGTCAACATATCTTAATAAACAAAGATCGTCCCTGTGATAACTATCTGATATAGTCGTCCGATCCAGCCAGAGGCACGTATGCAAAGTTTCAGATATAGCTAGATAGCTTAAAAACTGACAGACAGAGGGATACACGGACATGGCTATATTGACTCGACTCTTGATATTGCTCACGAATAGATATGTATATACTTTATGGGTTCGGAGATATCTTCTTCTATGCGTTACACATTCCGAGATAAAATTATAATACTTGAAGCAGGTACAGTCAATTGTCGAGAAAGACATTATAATACATATAACTTTAAGCAATCTAAAATGTAAAGCTTTTTCAACACTGGCTTTCAAGTAAAATGGCAATCGTTCTACCACACTGGCCTCGGCCTATGGCCCTAGCGGATTGCGTTTAAGCGAAAGCTACAGCAGAGGTCGAGGGTCGAGGGAAAGTGAAGGGGGGCTGGCATGAAAAATAAAACCTTGACCCAAGGCTGCAGCTGCTGCAACAATAATAAATTAAATGTTAATTGATGTAAAACATAATTAAGCACAAAAATCTTGCTAGCTATTAAATGTTGTCCAAGTTGTCCGTATGGAGACTTTTATCTATTGGCCAATGTGCGCAGTTGACAGTTGCGACTGCGCAATGAACAAGCCGGTTGCATATGAATTAAACATGCCACATTTCTGAGGCATTCACAGATGCCGCAGCCAAGCGTGGCACGTTCCCCCGCCCTCCTTCTGGGTGGCCAGCTAACCGGTTGCGATTTGATATATATGCCCATATTCATTAGGATTCACATGGGGCTAACCAAGTGACAAAATGTCAAATGCACAGCTCGAAAACTCCTCTATTCGATATGCTTAAATATTTTTCAAATGCACAAATGCATTAAGCGTAGGCCAATTGTATAACATGTCAAAAGCTATTTACACAATATTCCCTTACGAAGGGTATCGCGAATTGTTTATCTAGCCTCTCAGCTATTTTATGATTCGAATTACTTTATCTCACAATCTCTTTCACGAGTTGCAGCAGATTGCCAGGGTATTTAGACTTCGGCTTTACGCAGATAATTGTTCTATCTGGTTTTCACTTGATTTTCACTGGCGCCTCTGCGTAATGTTTATTTGTCTTTATTTCATTTTCTCAAGCGTTTGACATTTTCACGTTAATTGAAATTTTATTGCCGATTGTCAATTGTCGCATTGTCTAACTGCCCGTCCGTCTGTCTGCCCGTCTGTCCGTCTGTCTGTTTTTCTCTGCTTTATCGCCGACTTGCTGTGCTTAAATCTGTCTGCTCTTTGGGTCTTTTTATGGGCGTTGTTTGGCGCAGTGAAAGTTGCGCATTTCCAAGAAGTGCGCCGAGTTATATGGGCAATAGTTGTGCTTTCATACTGGCACTATCCATGTGGATATATTTTGCCATTAGGTTATTATTGCCTGGCCATTTGGCTGCTGTCTGCTTTCTGCTGGCGGGTAATCAACATCAAAGCGGGTTCGGGTTCCGGACAGTTAACAAACCTTATGATTTTCCCACATTAAATATGCACCCAAAGTTGACTTCTAATAGCTAGGGGCTCTACTATAAAGTCTCTCTATACCTTCATTTTATTTTAAGTGGCGTGTCGTCGCATTTTGCCAAGTGCAGGCAACGCTATTAACCGCTTAGATTGCTTCCTGGCCTAATTAGACTGCAGCAGCAACAACGACAATGTTTAATTGCAACAACAACAACATCGCTTGAGGCCAGCTTTTGAGCTATTTCTCGGGCTGTTGAACGCTTTTGACCAGCACAAGTTGTTTAGTTTATGTCAACTAAAGTTCGCACTTTTAAATAAACCGTAAACAAAAAATTTCACTTTGCCTACGATTTGGTTAAAGAGCATGAATATTGCGATTGCCATGAAAGTTGCATAAGAGAGTGCGAACATTTGTTTCGATTCAGTTGCGTTTCGCTGTGACATCACGTTTCTGCGAATTGCGCAATTTTATAGAGCACACATTGAAGAGAATACTTTGAATAAATTTTTCAAAAGGGAATCGCAGCTTTGTTTCGAGTTAAGACAAGAAGAAACCTGTTGCATAGCAGCTACCTCAACAATGGCAACTGTTTATCGAATGCCAAACAAATTCCAAACACGCTCGTAACATTGGCCTGAAAACCACAAAAACTGAATACTTTGATGCCAATTCAACAGATAAGATAACAAATTAGCATATACTATATTACATATGCTTTAAATGACAAATTAAAATTAGATAAAAATCAATTTTCATTCTATTTGCAACCTATAATCAAATATATATATGTGTATGTAAACAAGCCTGGCAATCAAGAGACATAGTCAAAAGATAATGGCATATAGATAAAGCTGTGAGCATAATCAGTCAATAACCTGTTGACTCTGTTAACCACGAATGAAGCACACATCAAATAAACAAACATTAGTCCAAAATGGGGCTAGAAAAAAACAAACTGGGCTTTAAAATTTGAGGGGGAAAAAACACACACACAAGTGAAAGTTAATTAATAGTTTCCGTTTATGTATTGCCCACCTATATACATATTGCATTTCATTTGTTTTTGCCTGAATTAATAAATATTTCTTGATTTTTATTGGGTATTCGTAGCACGCAAATAAAAAATAAAAAAACGCAAGCCCATGTGGCGTATGAGCAATGCGTTCCATGCTTCATATGCAAATCATTTACCATCTCGCTCGCTCTCCCTCTCTCGCTCTCTCTCACACCGCTGCGCATTTTTGCATGCGCATATATTATATTATATTTTTTTGTTGTGCTTTGATTATTTGATTTTCATACCGTAGGCAGGCACATCTGAATACGATAGTATACGAGTATTTAGCATTTTCTATGCATATTCTCAGCTTATGGGAAATCAACTAATTAAGTATGCATAGGAGCAACAGGCCGTGTGGGGTGCGGCATCTGACGAAATGATGTTGATGTTGCGGCATGCATAATCACGTTGATTTTGGGCTGTGGCACGGCCAGAAGCTGCTTCAATTTGCTGCAATTTAGTTAAGTTTGTAGTTCCCGAAATAAACGACAATAATTATGATGTCCGTCAGAATAGTGTAATTACAACTAGGGTGTGAAAATACAAGCATTTTGTACTCAATTTGAGTACAAAATAAAATCGGAATTATATTTAACTTTTTTGTATAAAAGTTCATGTAACAATTATTTGAAATCAAGCGTGATATATACTAACTATAGTTGTACGAGTTCAAATCCGAATTATACCCGCATTTTTTTTTGACCACGCACATTTCGTGAATATTTTCTAATAGGCCTTTTTTTAATGTACTATCTGTGGGAAACTGTAATGTAATGTAATTTTAAAGGTGTGATCACGACAGATCGTGACAAATGATAATTACAAATTCATTGAACTACTCGAAATAGTTGATTCTTGTTGTTTCTGTATCTGAAGCGGGGCTGATTTGCACGAATTAGTCCACGATCGTTAAAAACCATGCATGCTCCTTCCTGTTGGGCATAATCATCTATTTAAATTCAAGTCCAACTACGCCGCCGCATTTCATTTGCCCCCGTTGATTCATGATTGTTCTATACACTGGCGCTGGGACTGGGGCTGGGGCTCATTAAAATTTTGCTCTCAACCCAATTCCAGTAACCAATTAAGCAACAGAAACGGAAAGAAAACTTGACTCATATTTGCGTCTGACTAAAAAGCTCAACCGTGTTTGGTGGCTGGGCCAAAAAAATAAGGTAATGGCAAAAAGCGTTGGTCATGCAAACAATAGTGCGACCTGCCGGTAGTGCTTGACTAGAAGCTACCCTTTGCCTGAGCATCAGACTGTGTAAAGTTCTGGAGTCTTTCTGAAATTCTCAGTGCTTCAGTATATGGCAACCAAATGTGTGGAAGCTTGCCAGTTATATTCCAACAAAACTAGCATACCCGTTTACAGTGGATATAGGGTATGTAAACCAACAACAATAACAAAAAACAAAAAGAGTCAACAACCACTTTGGTATGCCATTTGACGCCGGTTCGCATTCGCCGGTTGTTTTTGAGTTTTCTGTTTTCACATACGAAGGTAAAAAAAATAAAAGAGTTGTGTTTATATTTATTTTGGCCAGAGAAACAACAAAAGCATCGCTAAGCCAACAACAGTTACACTTGGCTAAATCGCAAATAACAAGAAAATAAGATACTTTCAAAGATACATACGTACATACATATCTCTATATATGTATCTTTTCCATATATACACTTTTCATAAAAAATGTCGCCAGCAATTTTTTACAAACGTCGACCGGCAAATGACGCCTGTTAAATTGGATTATAAAGCCAAGTGTTGTGTGTTTTTTTAATACTCTTTCAAAAAAGAGTCTCACC
Organism: Drosophila virilis; assembly: GCF_030788295.1. Classification (NCBI taxonomy): domain Eukaryota; kingdom Metazoa; phylum Arthropoda; class Insecta; order Diptera; family Drosophilidae; genus Drosophila; species Drosophila virilis. The sequence continues at coordinate 31,648,439 of NC_091544.1, forward strand.
AGCTGTCTCATTCAATTTGTTCAAAATTGTACATATAAACAGAAAATATCAAATATCGCCTTTCTCTGCGATTCTCATGACGGTTTTGCCGTCTCAAAAGGAACAAAAAGAAATCATTTTGTTTGTTAGATATATTCGTATGGATCTGAACACTCTCTCGACTTGTTTCTCACTTCGCTTAAAATTTTTTTAAACTTTCTCTCACATATACTCTCTTTTAATCTATTATTGAAAACTCTCCATCGTTGCGTAGAGTAACTGCTGGTCGAGCACGCGTACCTAATATTTTCTGCTGACTGTTGTTGCTTGGCCGAGTGCAAAAGTGTCACAGGCTGGTTTTTAGAACCCCGGCAAAAGAGAAGAAGCCACAGAAAAACACATCAAAGCGAAACAATGCAGAGAAGCAAACGAATACCAACAGGGAAAGGGCAGGAGAAGAAGTGGCGCAAAGGTTTGTGTCATGGCTAAAGATGTTGTCTTGGCCCAGCTTTGACTCTGCTGATTGAGGCACATTTTACGCGTTGTCATTGAGCGAATGGCAGATGCGCTTTGCTGTTATTGTTATTGTACTTGACTTACTGTCTTTGTAATTTTTATTGCTTTCTAATTAGGCGCCACATAATGGCAACTAATTCAATTAGTTATCTGATTATGGAAAGTGCGGTTTTCCACATTCACAAACACACATAAATGTTGTTCGGACAGAAAATGAGAAGGTGCGTGACATAGAGGGAAGTTGGACTGACAAAGGGGAGGTCACCAGCTCAAATTCAACAGCAATTTTCAATAGTTATTTCTATTTGTTTGTAATTCGAAAGAAAGTAAAGCAAAAAGCATGAGCTTATTTCTCTTAGTATATTTATATATAAATATAGTTACATTGGCATCGTGACTTCCTATGCGCAGGTGCAACTAGAGCTGCGCGGGGAAGAACTGCTCTTGACTTGGCCCAAACCGAGTTGGCGCCCGATCCAAAGAGAGGGACGTTCACCTCTGGCAACGAGGCCTTTGTCTCTTGTCTTGTGTTGTGTTGTGTTGCGGTACTTTTATTTTATATATTTATCTGTCGTCTGTCTATTTATCATGCGACAGTTTTTCTTTGCTTCTTTCCGCTCGTTTGCTTTTTTCCTGTCTGTTTCATTTCTGTTGTGTTGCTTTGCGGTTTTCCGGCTTACTTACAAACTTTATCAATAAGCGCAATCTTTGGGCCCAGTGCACAAACAACAATAACAACAACTTGTTTGTTTGTTGACTCTGCTCGTTAAGTGTCACTTTTATGTCTTTTTAATAATGTTGTAAAATTGTCCAAACAAATTAAAAAAACATTCCCAGTTGATGGTTTATCGGTGAACCTTTTCAAGGGAAGCCTCGCAATGAATTTCAAATATTTAACAACTGCACTACAATTTATGAAAAATTATAAACTAGTGTAGGCATTTTCACACAATCATAAAACATTTCAAAATAAAATAAACGTATTCCCAACATATTTCAAACCCCAAACAACCCTCAAAAGCTGCCCAGCAACCGACTTGTGACCAGCCAAACAACGGGCATTGAAATGCAATCCAAAACCAAGCCAAGCTAAATACCAAAACATGCAGAAACTTGTAGGAAAGCTCGACAAAGCTATACCCTGTAGCCTGCTATAAAAAAAAGTTAAATACCCATAAAAACTCAAACTATTTTATATTCTTTGTTGAGTTGTTTTCTTCAGCTGAGTCTGAGAATTTATTGTTTGTACGAACCATTAATAAAATTGAAAGAACAAACACATTTAAAAAATTGCGTTAAAATTATATTAGTAATTATGCATTAAAATAACATAACTCTTGCACGCCTCTTAATGCTCATATGCAATGAGTACAGGGTATTAAACCATTGCTGGTTACGCACTGCTGCAGTTCCTTCGTCCTGCTGGGCACGGGCCATGAAAGGGGAAGGTGCCTGCAAGTCCGTTGCGGGGCAACACCAAAAATTGCAACAGACAATACGCCCTCGCCCTCCTTCGACCCCGCCCTTCCTCACCCTCCTTGCCTTCGCCGAGTACAAAAATTGTTTTACTTCGAACGTTTTCTTATGGGGTTTGTTGTTATATGTTTCATTGTGTCATTTTTTTTTCACCCCACACCCCTCACCTATTACCTCTCTGAGTGCAGCTAAAGACGAATTCTGCGAAGCGTAACCGTTGACGGTTATTAAACTATATAGAAGCCGAAGAAGAAGAGGCAGAGCAAGCAGACAGATATCACGAAAAAAAAAACAGTTAAGCGGGGCTAGAGGAGGGAAGGGGTGCTGAAGTAATGTTTCAGGCATAGTTCCGCTTTTTTCTTGTTCTTCATTGTTTTTACTGATGAACTTTGAGCGTTAATGCCACGCCCTGAAAACAACTTGAGGTTATTTGTCTTGAACATGTTGTGCCCCGATGAAGTTGTTTTACGTCTGGGGTCAGCGGTCAGGAGTTCGCCGGCATTGGGAAGGGGAAAAACTTAATGTAAACAGCAGCATGTGCCATGCGATTGGACTCTTAGGGGCTTTCAGTAAAGTTAATAACATGATATAGTATGATATCATATACTCATTATATCCAAATTGACTTTTCATATTTCCAGCTAATTTTCCACGCAACGCATCTGCTGCGAGTGCAGCGTGAATTTAACGATGCCTCGTGGAAGTTGTAAACCTAGAAACTAATTTTAATTTCATATGTCTGCTTGTTTTTTTTTTCCAGTTAGCCGGAGGAACACAGCAACAAACAAACGACGTCACACTGGAGTCACAAATACGATAAACATTCCAAAAATTCCATATTACCTCTTTCCTTCTATCTCGCTCGCTCTCTCTCTCGCTCTCTCTCTCTCTCTCTCTCTCTCTCTCTCTCTCTCTCTCTGTTTACCAACCAAAACTTTCTGTCCCGCTCGCTCGGTATGTCACATGATAAGAAAATGTTGGATCGCGAGGCAGTACGTTCAGTTATACAGCAATGGAATGCCAATCGATTGGATCTCTTTGCGCTCTCCGAACCAGATGAGGTGAGTCCACGTGCATTTGATGCTGGCCAACTAACTAAATCGCATTTTTTCCATGCAGAATCTGCTCTTCCATGGCGTGATGCGCTTCTATTTTCAAGATGCCGGACAGAAGGTGGCCACCAAATGCATTCGCGTCGCCAGCGATGCCACAGTCACAGATGTCATAGGTCAGTCGCGAGGCAGCTGCTTTCGTCCACTTCTAATTCTAATTCTAATTCTAATTCGAATTTCCATTTTGCAGACACATTAATTGAAAAGTTTCGGCCCGATATGCGAATGCTGTCGGTGCCCAACTACGCCCTCTACGAGGTGCATGCGAATGGCGAGGAGCGTCGCCTCAATGCGGATGAGAAGCCGCTGCTCGTCCAGCTTAATTGGCATATTGACGATCGCGAGGGTCGGTTCTTGCTTAAGAATATCGATCAGAAGACGACGGTAAGTTCCGTTTACAGTTTCAAATAAATGAGATTTTGTAGAGAATATAGGGAAACTTATAAATTGCGAGTTTGATGAAGATAACTTGAAAAACAAAAAAGTTGTCCATAGAACACCTGAATTTTCGACCGATTGTTTCTATGATAGTAGTCCGATATGGATAATATATTGTATATATATAAGAAGCATAGTAAAACTCATAAGTGCTGAGGTTGGCCAAAATATCTTGATAAACAAAAAAGTTTTTCTTACAAATGCAATGTTTCATAAAGAAAGTTTTAAAACTGAGAGACTAGTTCACGTGTTTGTCAAACATGGCTATAGCGACTCGGCTATTAATACTGATCAAGACAAAATTGTAATACCCTCTGCAAGGGTATAAAATCGTTGAGATTTTATTTGGACTTTCATACAGATCCGAATGACATCTTTTTATCTTTTATTGTGGGATAGGAGGACGAATTTATGTTGGGGCAGCGTACAGAGTATCGGAAAGTCGTGCGCTCTCGATTAAAAAAATAGCTGGTCTTTATCTAAACAAATCTTTTATTTTTACAGCCCATTGAGCAGTCGGAATTAAACTTCAAGCGCAAGCTGTCGAAGCGTGAGAAGAAGGAGCTGAAGAAGAAGGATAAGCTGGCGAAGCTCAGCTCCGATGTGCCCCTCTCCAATGGCAGCCAGCTAGGCATGGGCAATGGCGTTGGCAGCCTCGCTGGCGGCGCCTCTCACATGAACGGCAGCACGTCAGGCGGCGCGGGCGGCGGCGGCGGCGATGCTGGGGATGCGGTAGCCGGCAAGCTGTACACAGAGCTGCCGGAAACGTCCTTCACACGCTCGATCTCAAATCCGGAGGCGGTGATGCGACGACGGCGACAGCAAAAGCTGGAAAAGAAGCTGCAACAGTTTCGATCACGCGACGGCGGACCCGACACGGGCGGCACACTGAAAATCTATGGCGAAAGTCTCTGCCAGGATGTGCCCTACAAGACACTGCTGCTCTCCATACGCGACTGCGCCCAGGCAGTTGTCAGGGAAATGCTCAGCAAATATGGCCTGGAGAAGGCCGATCCCTTGCACTATTGCCTCGTCCAGGTCTGAATAAAACTGAATACCAATGCTATTGAAATCATGCGTACTCATTCTTTGTTTCCATTTTTGTAGGTTAACAGCGATGGAACCGAGTACATACTTGACGACGACGAGTGCCCCTTATCAATACTCATGAATCATCCGACGTCACGCGGTGAGTGCAGCTCGAAATCCTTTTTGCCTGCTTGTGGCCCATTAGAAATCACTTAGTGTGCTCCAGCTCCAGGCTACTATGTAGCATGTAGAGGGCGGGCAGCTCATTCATAAATATTGGCGTTGTTTTATCAATAATTATGCTGACTGACAGCAACAACAACAAGACCGACAACAACAACAATAACAACACCAACAAAGAATTGCGTCTTGTTACTGTTGCTATTTTATTATTTTCTTGTTTCGAATATCACGACACTTTGTAGAACTTTGAAACTAGTTTCAGTTCTTTGCTGGCATTTGAAAGTGTTGCGACAGAGCGGGGAATTTGTAACTAAAATAGATAAGGAGAAAAAAAAACGTTGTAAATTAGTTTCTCAATACATCAAGATCTAGAGTAAAGCTGATAAGATGAGAGAGGAACTGTGTGAAAAGCTACGTGAGTGTAAACTGTTACGAAGAAAATGATAGAAAGTGAAAAAGGATTGTGGAACTTTGATACCTGCAATAATAATAGAAACTATCATGCCTTTAGCTTCTACTAACAAACGAAAAAATAGCAAATATGTAGAATACGAAAAATAGTTAAGTTATTTCCCTAGCCAGTACACAAACCTGCTGGGCAAGGATAACGAACTAGGCTGAACGAAAGTTACGTGAAATACGTTTTTAGTACACCCAAGTAGCAAACCAAAGGTTTTGGTACATACAAGTCTACAAATCTATTTTAAATTTTGCACATTGTTAACAGTTACGAAAGCTGAATTAAAAAATATAAAATAAAATATGCTAAAGAAAATAGCTACAAAATGAATTCAATTCAAGTGAATTAACAGTGAATACACATATCAATTTTTCTTCGAGTAGTTTTTTTTTTTTATTGTCTGCTGGCTAAAGCATCTCCGATTTAGAACATTTTTTTTTTTGCACACATTAATCAGCCGATTCCTTGCAAGGACGTGTCAAGAATGCGCCGCCAGCCTCAAAGTAGGCAACAAAACTGAACAAGACTTTGGACACATGAAAAAACGCACAAGACTTGTATATGGGCGATACACACACACAAACACGCACGCACACACACATGCACACACACACACACACATCCTCTTTCATTTACATTAATGACAAACTTTCTACACAAAAAGGCCGCTGGGAATTCAATGTCTGCCAACAACAACAGTTAAGCAAAACGACAAACATAAATGACATTTAAATAAGGACATCAAAAAAAAAAAAAAAATGCGTCCGGAAATGTTGGCCTCATTCACACTTACACAGAAACACACACAGACACACACGCGGGCAAAGTTTTGAGGCACTTAGCAGCCACATGTTGCCGCCAGCGCTGCTGCTCTCCACACTCGCAAACACACACACACACATGCTTCGCCTCCCCGCCTCGTCGTCTCTCTCTTCCTCTCTCTCTTGTCGGGCTGCGTGTGCAATTCAAAAGGTGTAAAATGTAAATGCGACCGCATTTGTGTAAATATTTCATGTCCTCTCCCTGTTCCGCTTATTGCCTCTGCCTCCGTCTCTGTCTTAATTGCGTGGCTCATTTGGGCTGCTTCTTTTAGGCGCGCACTAATAAATTTCACTTAAACGTCGCAATTTCCTTGAACACATTTCTTTTTGTTTCATTTGAGCAGCCAAACAATCCACTTGGGGTCAACTGCCCAAAGGACTTTAAATATACATTAGTACAGTGAAGGCCAGCTAAAGTGGATAGCTAATATAACCGTTGGGAGGTGTACAGTAAATTAAAAGAACAAATTATTGTTTGCCCAAGTAAGCTATTCGTTTGTATCTAAAACACACTTGATAAGCCAAGCAGTGATTGCAATTGATTCGAACTTCTGTTTATAAATTCCATTTTACCAACGTGGCCCTCTGTCAGCTCGTTCCGCTATTCTCTATGTTGTCTGCCTGTCTGTCTGCTTACTATAACGGTTTGTTTTTGGCATTTTAACAGCATTTCGATGTCATTGCTTTTGTCTATTTGTAGTTGTTGTTAGCTTGGACGTGCTCTCTTAGTGCTTAGCTCTCTTGTGCATATTGTTTTCTCTTAATGTGCTTTCAATAACGAGTGGAGATGAGCGTAAAGGCAAGCTGTGGCAGCGCTTATGCTCTTACTGCTCTCTTTGCGTCACTTTCATTTTGGTTGCGTCGTCGTTTCACTTGTATTATTTTTTACGTACAGTGGTATCATTTGGCATTTAATTTCTTTATTTTCTTATTTGCTTTATTTAAATTTTGCTGTTATGTAATGAACTTTAATTGAACTTATGTGAATATTTACAATACTACTTATTCTACTGTTAAGTCTAACATCATCTGGTTTAAGGTTGCGTTTAACCACTGTGCAAATTCCTGCTTAGGCGCTCCTGCTCTACTCAGATTCGCCCGCGCTCTGTCGCCCGCCGGCTCTCTCTAACTGCCGTTCGTTGTGACTCTGTTATCTCTGACGAATGCCTTTAAGGATAATGTTATTTCTTATGGCTACATTTTCGATTGCGAACGCTGCCACCTGTTCAACAACAACAACAGCAGCAGCAAGTGGAGCAACCTTCGCACAGTGACCACTTGAACTTTTTCGAATACGACGCTTCACTTCTTGTTGTTGTTGTCGTTGTCAACGTCCTCGTCAATGTCGTGGCACCCGACTCGACAGCTCGAGTGCCGAAGCATGTCTGTGCTGTCGTGGCCTTCGCTCTCCCTTTCTCTCTCTCTCTCTCTTTCACACGCTCTCCACCTGCTCGCAGCTCCCACTGTTATCTGCACCATGCACATTCGGCGCCGTCACAGTCACACTTCGCTGTCGCTGCCTGCGTCGACGTCGGCGTCGGCAGCGCATTGTGTCTGTGCGCTTGAGTTCAGTTTTTCGGTTTGGGTTTCGGTTTCAGTCATGAAGTAAATGCTGCTCGGGCCAGCAGCACAGCCCGGGAAATCGAGAAGCGGAATTAGAAACGGAATCGGAATCGCAATTTAAGTCGGCATCGCAATTGGCAAAGCGACGAGCGCCCTAGCGGCGGCAACAGTTTTTGTGTTGTTGTTGTCGTCGTTGTTGTTGTAGTTGTTGTATCCGTGCTGTGTGCTGTGCCGTGTTTCTGTTTCCTTTGCGTGTCCCGGCGGCTCCTTGAGGCATACATAAAATTGTCAAAATTAGAAAACGCTTCAATTCAATTTGTTCGTGTTGCTCTTGTCGCACAAAAGCACGTTCTGTTAGCTATGATGGAAATCGTTCCGATTACTGCTTAGTCGCAGCCGGTTCCTGTCCGCCATTTGAAAGCTTGTCCTGCCGCTAATGTTGCCCACTTGCCGTCCAGTTGCAATCGAACAACAACAACAACAACAACAACAACAGCAACGCCAGGCATTTAATTTCCGACACCAACAACAAAGGCAACAAAATGATGGATTGGGGCATAAGACGTAAGTGAGGGGGCACGGGATATTGACTATTTGCTTAGCCATCAGCCATTCGCTTGGCTCCCAGTTTGTCTTTTGCCTAATGAAACGCTGCAGCGCCAAAAAGTGTGCTACGAAATGCGAAATTGCTTGCCAGGCAAAGTTTTGTGCAAACTTAATTTACGTTGCATTTTTAAAATAATTTTCTTTTGCACTGCCAACAAAATAATTTACATTTCTCTTGGCTGCTGCATAAAAAAGTGCTTACTCAGCAAATATATGATTTATTTTTTTTGTCAAAAAGTTCTCAAGACTTTCGAATTGACTTTTATTGAGTTAAGGAACGAAAGCACCGAATACTCTGCAATAAGACTGTTCGACTATTATTCATTATTTATATCTATGTAATTAAATGTAATTAAATTCAATTACAAAGCTAACGCAAATCAACAATTTGTACGAAACACAAAAAGCTTAACCTAATGTCCTTGTACTTAACAATTTGATTTACCGATTAACCATCCTCTGGTCATCGCTTGCGGCTAAATGACGTGTGCTTACGAGGACACATTCATATATAATTCAGGATATCTGACCGTGACGCTGCTAAATGCTCTGTTGACATTTCGTTTGATTTGAAAAAAAAAAAACAAGAAAACATTGAAAGCAAAAACAAATTGCTTCAAATAATAGAAATCAAAATCAGCGGCTGATGACAAGTCATGCGATTGAATAGGTCTAATGAAGCTCGGAGGACTCTGCTCTAATGACTGCTCAGAACGTGGCTGCTCATAAATATGCTGCCACGCCCACCCACGCCCAACCACGCTCTTGTTTCGCCCGTAAGTCTTGCAAAATGCACGCGCATAATTTTGATGCCACCTTCGGCTCTGTTGAACTATGCGACATTTGAGTCCACAACTCATAATTCCTCCCCTCCCAACTCTCTCTCTCTCTTTTTATCGTTTGCTGTCCTTGCCGCGAAACTCATCTAGTGCAGTTCATTGTGAAGGTCGTGCTTCTTCTTCAGCAGCCTGAGCTCCTGCTCCTGCTCCTGTTCAGACTTGTGCTTCTGCCTCGCTTAGGAATTTGATAGCGATGCGAAGCCATAAGACAGCAAATTGGGTTAACAACTTGTTCCTTTTTCTTTTATTTTTTCTATATTGTTTTTGTCCTTGTTGTCATTGCTGGGCTTTTAAGCTTTAAAAAAGCGGCATAAATGCCATTAGAAATTTGGAGAATAACGCTCGGCTTTTAATAGTAATTGGATTGCCGTAAATACTCAAGACGGGCCTTAGATATTTTCTTGATTTTGAGATATTTAATTTATGAATTGAAATTAGAATTGTATTTAAGAGATTTTTGTCGAACCCTTAAAAATAAATAATAACAAGTTCATAATAACTATAGCTAAACAGAAAACATTATTAGTTTTAAAGAAGAAATACTTTCAAGAAGATTGTTTATTGTTATTAAACTTAAATGTTCTGAGTGGAACGATTTCCAGATTAGTTTAGATTACGTGAGAATGGTTCCACTCCATAATCTCTATAAACTTTATTTTGCATATGAAAGGCGAGTGTCAGGTGAAAAAGTCGTCTATCACATAGTAGCTGCACGATCATATTTAATTTATTCAAACTTTCTTTTCAATACGTAATACTTCTAGGCTGGCGCATTTGAATCTATTTTAACAACAGCCAATTTATTGTCAACAGTCCTTGTCACAATTGTCATGAAGCTGCTCAATTGCTTTCTCTTATTTCTCTTGTGCGTCACTTGTCAGTTGTTAAAGTTGATTGAAGAGAGCAGACCTGTGGGATAGCTGGTGAACTGTCTGTCAGAGTACTGCGCCCAGTCGCCCTGCAAACACACACCCACACACCCACACACACACACACTTAGACATTTGGAATGGAATCATGGCTAATAGCATGCAAATTTAGCATTTGGCTCCTTGCCAATGCCCGGAGACAGGGCCAAGCTCAAGCATTTGATAAATATATTCCAATATTTTCTTTTACTGAAATTGAATTATTTACACGTAGTTTTGTGATTGTGCTTGGAAATTGGATGTTTACTTATGAGCTCAAACAGAAATTATAGCTATTCATTTAATGTGTAGCATCAATTGTGATATCTCTATCTATTAGGGGTTGTTTGTGCTAGGGTTGACTGGGAACCACCCTGCTGGAAACAAGCTTTTATTGTTTTTGCAGCACCCAAAGCTGTGCAGAAACCGGTTATTACGATCCTTCCTCGATTCGATCTGCACTGATCGAGCGTCTGCTCTGGTAAATAGGCAATGCTTTTTGCACGCATTTGCGTGCTTTTTACGCTTGCAATTCTCAAATGGTTCTGGCTGCGGCCGCATAAGGTTGCGCAAACTGCCATAACTCGATCTTCCTTGTCTTGGGGAGCAGAAATGTCCAATGAACGTCTAGTGAGGACATTGCTGCTGACACCAATGATATAACAAAAAACCCCCGTTCGCTGATCTTCGATCGGCGCTCGGAATTTTTGGAAATAGACTCCCTTACTTTATAGGGGGTCGTCTATAGAATGCATTTAAAACAAAAAATAAAAAAAAATAAAAACTTAGCGCTGCATTTGCTGGTTTTCGCTACCATCAAATTGTGTGGCTTTCAATTTTATGGCGCTGCGAGTTTATTGCACAATTTTAATAGCCCGAAACTCAGACGAAGAAAACCAACTCAAGTGCAAGTTGGCCAACAATAAAGACGTTAACTGAGCGCTGCTCGTTAGCCGAAAAGTAGCTTTAAGTATATATACACACACATATATAAACAGTGTGTGTGTGTGTGTGTGTGTGTGTGTGTGTGTGTGTGTGTGTGTGTGTGTACGCCCGCATACTAACTCACGGACAGACATCTTCATTGTTGTTGAATTCACTTTGTTTTTTCCTGCGTGTTTCTGGGCTGGGTATATCGATTGTTTGGGAGAGCATCAAATTATGATGATGATATGCTCAGCTTGATTTATGCGCTCATATGATGCGGGCTATGTGTGTGTGTGTGTGTGTGCTTGGTGGGGTGTGTGTTCGAATAAATCTGAATATGATAGCAAAGCATTTCTGATATACACCGTGCAAAATTGGAAGCTAGTTTTTCGGGATTTAACGCTATTCTTAGCAAGGTTTTGTGTATGCCTATTTTCACCAAAAGAGGAAAAGTATTTCAAATTATCCTATTTTTATTTTCGTAGAAATGAACTTAACAATCAATTAAAGAATTATCAAAGAGTACATTTAGAAAAGAATTATTAATCTAAGAATAATTTCAAGTTGATAATTAAAAGGGTTTCTTTTGACAAAATTGGTAGAAATAGTGTTTTTTTCTCGATTTTAAAATTTAAGAGCAAAAACTGTGCAATTCTGAAATCGACAAGTTGCGATTTTTACCAAAATCTTTTTACTCAAAGCTACATATTCAAAGTGCTGTAAGATCCTAAATTGTTTAACGCATCATAGAAAATGTGATACCCGAGCAAATTCTACTTGTATAGCATTTATTTAGCTGTCCTGGCCGCATGCTTTTGAATTGTGTGTCCGTCTATGGGGGCGTGTTAGTGTGTGTGTCCTGTATCACGCATACATAAGTAACTTTGTGGCGAACGCACTTAAGCTCAAACACGGAGCAGCGCAAAGACAATCCACAACAAACACACACACACACATACACACACACGCACACACCAAATACACCCATTGAATGCAGTGTAAACTAAATGTTTTTTTTTTCTCTCACTAACACCAGACAGTGCTTCCCTTGTTTATTTTTGTACCCTGTACCCATTGATATTTAATGAAAGGGGTATTTTGTTGTTATGCAAATGTGTGTAACAGGCAGAAGAAAGCCAATAAATCGATAAATATCGATTACTATGAAAGGCAACAACCAATTCGATATCTTTGGTATTTTCACATATTAAAATTGAAGCACAAAGAATTGCAATACGATGCATAAATAGAAAATTATTGTAGAATATATTATGAAGGAATCTCGAAGAAGAAGCCCAGACGCAGAATAGCTAAAAATGTATGTGATAGTTCGTTGCTGAGCAGGGTATTGGCTAGTTGGGCAGACCCTAACCGAACAATCTGCCAGCTCGCTGCTGAGCAGTAGGGTAGCTAGTCGTCGTGGTAGCTGCTACTTGCGCATTCTTGCTTGTTTCGTTATTTCATTCATTCGTTCATTCAGTCGTGCATTCATTCATTCATTCGCTGTGTGTGAGTGAGTCTCTCGGTTTGTCAGTCTGTTTGTTGGTGAGTCAGTCAGTCAGTAGGTGACTCAGTCAGTTGGCGCGCCTTTTGTCGCGTTGCTCATACGCTCTGTGTGCTGGGAGGGCTCAGTGCTCAGTGCTGAGTGCTCCGTGCTCCGTGTTCCGTGCTCGGTGCTCGCTGTTCGGTTCTCAGTTCTCAGTTATCCTTGCGCTGTGTCAACGCATTGTTGTGGCCACCCGGCATCCGTTGAAGCTTAGCTCAGCTCAGCTCAGTGTCCACCAGACGGTTAGTCACTCGACCCACTACAAAACGAAATAGTTATAAAAAAATATTAAAAAAAAAAAAACAAAAAAAATGATTTAATTTTGTCGCGTCTGTTGCGTGTGAAAAGTGTTTTTGTGTCTGTGCGTTAATTTTTTTTCTTTTCAATTCGATTGCAATTTATTTAATTTAATTTTTTGCTTTTTTTTTTTTAATGCGCAGACAGCTTTACTTTGATTTTAATTTAAATTTCATTGTGCCCGTTGGGTGGTTATTTTTTGTTGCATTCCTTTAAGCGCAAATTGAATTTTCGCATGGTTTACATTTATTATTCGTTTTTATTTTATTCTCCTGCTCCTCCGTGTCAAGGCTCATAGCGTTGCGGCGTCAAAAGGGCAACAGGGGAGTACGGTTCGGGCCATTAATTTCAGAAGCCAAATAAAAAAATAAAAAAGAAAATAAATGTAATTTTATTGTGCCATATATGTAAAGGGCTGAACCTGGCCCGTGTTATCCCGTCTATGGCCCGGCCAAAACAAACAACAGACAAAAATCAATAAATTTTGTAAGTTATGACAACAGAAAAGTACTCGACGTACAGCCAAAACATTTTGGCTTTTTCGATCAAAGGACAGCAGTCCTGTCTGACCGAAACTCATCAATTTTGTTTAGGGTTGTCAACTTTTGCCTTTATCTGCGTTATGTCTAACAATGTTGTTCCCTTTCAATTCTTTGCTCTCGCAAAATTCCAGCCACAAAATTAAATCATGTTTCGCTTCGTCCTTTTCATTATATATATTATTTTTATATACTTTTTGCTGCTGTTGCTGTTTTTTGAGTGTGGCAATTATATTTTTATTGTCCCTGTTGCTGCTGCCAAATTGTCTAGCAAAATTGTTGATAGCCACCTCGGGCGGCACTTGGCCGAATGGCCCGGCACAAAAGTGCGTTCAAATGAGGCCGGAATGCCTATGTCTACCGGCTGGGTTGAGGGGTCGAAAGGTCATGCACGAACGCGTGTACATGCTTAATAGCTCGACGTGTAATTCGATTTTGTGCAATGATTCCCCAACTTTGTTGACAGCCGAGCATTATTTATGAAGGATAAAGAAAGGACTCTCAGCGGCCTCTTTAAAGTCAGGGGATTAAAGAAACGTATTTTATTTAAGTATTAATATTATTACAGTGAAAACTCAAGCGCCGTACCCGCTTAATAGACGGAGCATGGGTGGGGCTTGGGAAAATTTTTCCGGCTGAAAAGCGTGTTCGTTGGCAGAGTTTTAAGTGCATAAGCTGGTTTTAAATACCATAAGACACCTTAATGGACTTTCTTTCATCCAACTATGCCAAAGCCTTGTCTTGGACATTAAACAGATGCCAATTATATATGTTGAACTTTTCACCAAGATGCCAACGTAAATGTGCTCGCCACACAGAGCTGTTCCGTGTCCTTGTTACCAAGTTCTCGCCAATTGAAATGACTTCATGTGTCCAGGCTTTAACCAGGGATTAAGCGCAGTCCTTGGGTTGGCAAAGAAAACTTGGCCCATTAAATTTTCATTGCGTTAATTTGCACAACGTGAACCGCAACTCGTATGCGTGTGTCTGTGGTCTGTCGAGTATTCTGACTACTTGAGTAGTTGTCCATGTGTGAGTGTGTGTGTGAGTGTGTGTGTAAGTAGGTGTCAGACATGTGCACATTAAATAGCTGCATGTTTAGCAAAGAAAACCTAGATTTAAGTAGCTCGACGCTTACGATTTTTCTTTACCAAAGTTAAAACTTTTGCCACATTTAACGGCTAATTTGGCTAATTAATCTGCCGGACTGAAGCCTCACACCAAGCCAAGAAGCATCCCTAGCTCCACCCCCAGCACCATTAGCCTCCCAAAGAACTAGATTATAAGCCTCATTTAATTAGGCTAAACAAAAAGGGGCCCATTGAAGTACTCCAAATACAAAATTTTTAAAATCACCTTTAACTAAATTCTTTTCCCAATACCCTGTTCAGAAAATGAGAGAGTTTATATTTTGTTTGCCAGAAATTTTTTGCATCTTAAAATCTATAAAGATTCTGTCAAAAGACGGATGGAGAGGTGTAAAAGATAGAAGTTTAAGACACATGATGATTACTAGTGATATCTATATCTATATCTTTATCTATATATCTATATATCTATATATCTATATATCTATATATCTATATATCTATATATCTATATATCTATATATCTATATATCTATATATCTATATATCTATATATCTATATATCTATATGAATATCTATATCTATATCTATATCTATATCTATATCTATATCTATATCCTAGATCTTATCTATATCTATATCTATATCTATATCTATTACTTATCTATATCTATATCTATATCTAGATCTATATCTATATCTATACCTATATCTATATATATATCTATATCTATATCTATATCTATATCTATATCTATATCTATATCTATATCTATATCTATATCTATATCTATATCTATATCTATATCTATATCTATATCTATATCTATATCTATATCTATATCTATATCTATATCTATATCTATATCTATATCTATATCTATATCTATATCTATATATATATCTATATCTATATCTATATCTATATCTATCTATAGTCGGATTTGTAAAGTTGTAGATATATTGTGACAATTGGCAGGTAGATGGCACATAACATGACACTTAATCCATGTCTAAATATCACTAACATAATAATTCAGCTTAAGGTCGACTATTCTCATAAAATAGAAGGAGACTCAATTATATAAACTCTTATCGTTTTTATTGCTCTGTCGACAGAGTACTACGCAGTTGATTACATCCGACTACTGTTTAAGTAAAATATTATTTAGCTGTCTTAAAGTCAAGTTTGTCTAGATTTAAGTAAGGCTCGCTTGCCTTAAGGGTAGCTCATAGTCCATCAAGGGACTTTTGACCACAACGCAGTAAATTACGTTGGTCATTAGAAGAAAAAAAAAAGCTGGGCTAATTAAAATTAATGTGCACGGCGTTGGCTGCTCGTCACACTCACACACACACACACATGCACATGCCATGAGGGGTGTAAAAGGATTGTGTGGCAACATTCATGACTGTGGCATTCCTGAGTAGGGAATCATATGGCAGGGGGATACGGGCAAGCGACAGGGTTAGGGGGAGCTTCACTCAACACGTTATGCAATTTTCCCATCGCAGCGCGTCGTTTGCATTGTTTCCAGCTTGAGCGTTGCACAAATTTTTTTTTTCTCGCTGCTTTCGTCCTGTTGCCAATTTATGCGCACTTATGCACGTGCCCACACAATGCAGCACACACACAATAGCACACAATAACAAACACACACACACACTCTTATACATGATCCTGGCGCATTGTTGACCAAATCAATTTCATGGCTCGCAGGCATTTTAGCTCCCTGTTGTGCCCATTGCCTCGAAATTTCCACTGTCAACATTGAGTGTGTGTGTGTGTGTACATTTTGTGGGTGTGCGGAGCAAAATTGTGTGGGTGTGTATTGTACTGCGTTGGCGTTTACCTATGGCTGAACAATTAAAATGCTTTTTTATGTTTTCTTCGCTGTTGCATATTCTCCAACTTTATGACTTGTTTTTCAAATGTCAACGGCCAAGGAGAACACACTGACCTACAAATGCATCTCGGCATATTCCTTATAAAAGTCTCTGTTAGCTGTTTAAGAATCCACTTGACAATGTCTGATTGAAAATGAAGTATTTTGTACACATTTTTTAAATATTGCTAAAAATTTTTTGTTGTTTTCTAATGCCTTTTTTTCAATTTGGAGCTTTATTCTATGAACCACTATATTTGAATTAATTTTAATTCTCTCTATCTTATAGTACTTTAAGTTGCACATCAATTCATATATTGGTAAAGAAGAAATTGTTGAGAAATTTTATTGTTTCAATGCACAATTCTTTTCAATTTCAATTTTTCTTGTATGAATCCCTAATTAAACTTTCTTAAACTCATTTTAATTCACTTTACCTTATATTACTTCGACTTCTACATAAATTAAAATATTGCCGAAGACGAAATTGTTGAGAAACTGAATGCTTTTTAATGAATTTTGTCTCCTATTTTTCCATTTCGAATTTTTTTGTTTGTATAAATCACTAATTAAGCTGTCTTTAAATTAATTTTAATTCGCTTTACCTTATATTACTTCAACTTCTACGTAAATTCAAATATTGCCGAAGACGAAATTGTTGAGAAACCTTATTTCTTTTGAATAATTTCTTTTCCCAATTTCAAGCATTTTTTTATGAATCACTAATCAAAGTTTCTTTAAATTCTCTTTAACTTTTTTTCTTACGTTTTTCATGTTCCTTTGGCCGACCTTGATTTCTCTTGTATTACTTATTCTTAAATTCTACGCAATTTTCTCAGCTGTTGCTGCTACCAAAAAAAAAATAAATCAAACAAACTAAAAGCAAACTAGAGAACAAATTTTCACCCATATATAAATCAAATGTGGTTCTTTTGGTTGCGCAAAAAAGGTATATGACATTCGTATTTGTTGTTGTTAGTGTTAGTGTTTTTGTTGTGTGTGTGTGTGTGTGTGTGTGTTAGTGTGCCTTTTTTGTTTGCTATTCTTTTTTTTTTGTTGAATTGAAAGCGTTGCGAATTTTCCCCCAGTGGCAAAATCCAATTTTTACATTGCTCATACGCCCCGTGCTCGGGTCTTGTTGCTCACGTTTCCATTTTCAGTTGAGTTGAGTTCAGTTTAGTTTCTAATAAGTTTTTTAGCTCGACATGGCCCACATCCCAGCTAGATCCGGACAAGCCCCAGTCATGTTCCATGCCTGGACAACAGTCTCTACCACTCAGCACGCCCGTCTGCCCAGACGATGCACTCTTCATTTGGCTCACCCAAAACTAAAGCTACTATATGGTATGCATCCGGGGGCATCTCTCTGGCATCATATTTTGCATGGTTCGTTTAACATTCTGTACAATGCCACAACAAGCAACAAAGCAAAGCAAAGTAAACTACACGGCTGCCGACTTTGCTCAGCTGCAACTGCCACAGCAGCATATATATAGGAATTTAATATTTACACTCAGCCAAAAATTCCGAATTTTACATCTGAAATCAAGTTTTTTTTTTGCAATATACAATATCTTAATGCGGTTCTATAAATGCTTCAAATTTATTTCGGTTACGAAAATTCTGATTTCACAAACCGATTTTAGTCCTAAATTTATTTGAATTAAATTTAGTTTGATTTTTCTCGGAGTGTAAAAGTTTGCCCGCAATTTCCCTGCCTGTCAGCCTGTCAGAGCCTAAAACCGATTGATTTTCGGATTTGTTTAATGAATTTTTTCTCTGAAAATGAAACGGAAATTGATGGAGCCCGATTTTGATTTGATTTCGTTTTTGGAAATATCTATTCGAAATAATTTTGCGAGATAAGCTGTGCGAAATTACAATTTAACAGTACCGTACAGCGAGAGTGTGCATAGCGTGCGAAATGTGCAAGTATCGTGAGGGGTTTCTTTGACGATTTGAAATTATTTTTACATTTTTTATTCGAGTTTTGTTTAGATTTTTATTATCTTTATTCCTTAGTTCCACTTTTACAACTAAGCTTAGCCTGTCACAATGTGCACGGCCGCCACTGTAGACGCACCCCGAATTTGATTGGATGTCGTTTGTGGAAATATCTATTTCAAATGAGCCGATGACGGAAAATGAGTTCAGATTTTGCGAGAAGAGCTGTGCGAAATTGCAATTTAACAGTGTTGTCCAGCAATAGTGTGCATAGTGTACGAGATGTGCGAGTATCGTGAGGGGTTTCTTTGACGATTTGAAATTATTTTTACATTTTTTATTCGAGATTTGTTTAGATTTTTATTATCTTTATTCTTTAGTTCCACTTTTACAACTAAGCTTAGCCTGTCACAATGTGCACGGCCGCCACTGTAGACGCACCCCGAATTTGATTGGATGTCGTTTGTGGAAATATCTATTTCAAGTGAGCCGATGATAGAAAATGAGTTCAGATTTTGCGAGAAGAGCTGTGCGAAATTGCAATTTAACAGTGTTGTCCAGCAAAAGTGTGCATAGTGTACGAAATGTGCGAGTATCCATTTGAGATTAGTTTGACGATTTTGTGTAATTTTATACTATTTATACGATTTTCTTATCCTTATTTTGAATATGTCAATTTATCACATTTGCATTTCCACTTTTACAACTAAGCTCAGCCTTGTCACAATATGCCCGGCCATCGATGTGTAATGTCATTGCGATTTTTAAAGATATTTAGTTTGCGGCAACGATAGCAGCTGCTGCTGGTGTTGTGGCAATATATGTTTTGTCTAAACTGCACTTTTAGAAGAGATTCACAGCACAAAGGCCGCGAAAAGCTGAATAGCTGAAAAATGCTGTGGTTGCATTTGTGGCTAAGTATGACATATAGAAAGGGCCATTGGCGAAAATGTGTACACTAAGTATTTGGAACATTTTTAAAATATTCTCTCTCTCTCTCGTTCTGTTACAGGCTCTATCATGTTTCATGTGCGACGCCGTCCGGCGGACTCGCAGCCGCGTCGACGCAAGAAAAAACCATTGGGATCTGCGAATGGCGCGAATCACATGTCCGGCGATCGCGAGGGCCCCGTCCTGGTGGAGGTGACGCACAGCGGCGATGGCGGACGCCGCATTAAGCTGGGCAGCGATCCGGTTGAGGTCGGTTCAGCGAACACGAATTGCCTGCAGCTCTTCGGACCCTCGATACAGCCGAGGCACTGCCTCATCTCGCTGCTGGAAGGCGTCTGTACCGTAACGCCGCTGCACACGGATGCGCTGACCTTCGTCAACGGACATCACATTAGCCAGCCGACCATTTTGCATGTGAGTTGCCATTTCACCTAATTTCTCTGAGCGTCCGCAAATACACATGCGGCTCACACGCAATTTAGGTGCCATTTCCCAAAGACCCAAGTTTTCCACTTAATTCTGTCAACCTTGACCCACTAAAAGTCTGAGCTGTGCTCCTGCTCTGTTGTCTTTTGGCATTTGTCACGCAATTCCATTTCACATTTGCAGCATTTTATGTGCGCAGGCTTTTCCCATTTTATTGCTCATGTATGCCAAGTGTAATGGAAAACGACAAAGATTGCCGGCCAAAAATAAGCCACTAAAGTGCAGACATTTGTTATTGTTACGGCCTTCCGTTTGCTAAGAGACAGTTGAAAATGTGCCAAACAAAATTAGCTAGAAGAGGATCTATGAAGATAAAAAACGAAAGGACAGTTCAAATACAGCGCTGACAATAGCCAGATTAAAATGTTTTTATGTAAATATATATATATAAAAAAAAGGTAAATAGATTTACCCGTTTGCTCAGCAACTAATTTGACTCAAGGTTATTTATTTTTAATATTTTTCAAAATTATTTTATAATTAGTTAGCAATTTTTATCAGCGTGATAAAGCGTGGGCTCATAGACATCAATTAGAATATTAACATTGTGTAGGATGTTTATTTTGCCTCACTAAAGGCGTCTGGTAGCCAGGTCTATAGGGTATATGTTTTTGAGCCTCCTCTTTCTTCTGCTCTGCTCTTTAGCATGTTCCTTGCCAGGGCATTAGGGTGCCTAATGGAACCTAAAGGTCGCTAGGTCTTGGTCGCATGATGCGGAGTTTGTTTAGGTGCGTGCCATAAACCTGGAGCCACGCAGGTGCAAGGATTGCCTTGTTTTGGAGCGAGAACTTTTTTGCTTGACTTTAGCAACCAGCTCAAACGAAACTGAACCATGATATTGTCCACGATCTTTTACTCAGTTTCCAATTATACCCTGAACCTAGGGTATCTCTGCTATTTGGCACTGCCCACCTGGCGCACTTTTATTTGTGGGCAGTCGATTTGCTTTGAAATCGCGTTCAGTTACAACACATTCTCTACTCAGGTTCATTATCAACCCCGTCCTCCAATTTAGACAACTTTGGATTTATATGCTTACAACCTTCGGGGCGCAGTTGATTTATCTTTTGTTTTGACAGCCTTTCGACGCACACAACGCAAATAACAACAACAACAACAACAACAAGTTGACTCTGCGTTCTCACGCATTTGGCCAAATGCACAACCCCCAATAGCAACAAATAAAATTGTAAAAACTTTTCTGACTTTCCGCTTGATGAATTCGAAACCAAATAAACAAAAGCAAACTTAAGGCTGCCGCCTCACAGCCCCACCAGAGAGACAGCGACAGAGACAATCTCCTGCCCCTGCTCCTCCTGCTCAGCACTTGAGATAAGCCTCAAATGCTTGGCAATAACGTCAAACTGTCTCCAGAGACTCTTTTCGAGAGACGCAGTCAGCGGGGGGCGTGTGGTCGAGTTAGCTAGACATAAATTTTGTGTAATTCAGTGCACAAAATTTATCATTTCGAACTTTAATACACTGTTCACAACGTGAAAAAGCGTACATTAGCTTCTTGCATTAGGCTTGTCTACATTTGAAAAATTCAGTTTTATAAGTTTTAAATGTTTATATTGATATTATTAATTGGGCACGCCCACGAGGGGGGTGGCGACTTAATCGTGAAAATCTATAATCTTCGATGTTATAGCTGATTTAGTGCCTACTAATTTGCTAACACTCTGAACAGCGTATGGCACAGTCCATTTCTATTTGTTTCGTTTATCTATTTTTTTTTATTTAATTTTTGTTCTTGCAATCAATTGGCAAATTGAATTTGGTTGCGGTTCAATGAACCCAAACAACAAATATTCACAAATGTCCAAAAACAAAACTGGAAATAAATTAAAAACAAACAAAAAAAAAAGAAGAACTTTTTGCGCTTGTATAAAATTTGTAAAGCAAGTAAACAAAATCAGTTTGCAAACGTTTTCAGCAATTTTTCATGAATAATGGAAAACCTTTTTGAAACGCAAGTCAGATATATTGACTGAGAATTGCTCTATTTAACAATTTATGATATCACAAACCCAAATGCCTGAATGCATGTGCCGCACTTGGGCAGAGTATTGTGAAAGGGGGGCGTCTCGATCGATGACATTAGTTTCGAAACGCCCCACATTTATTCCAATTGAGTTTTTCAAATCTTCGCAGTGCCAGAGAAGGTTTCGTAACGAACGCACGAACGCACGCTGCGATTTGCTGTCGATTTCATTAATTATGTTAATTAGTTTATAAATAATCGCCGCATTCAAGTGAATTGAAAAATGTAATTGAAGTGCTTTAATGAAATCATATTAAGCCATCATAATGCGTGTACACTGTAATTAATGTAATGTAATCTGGCCTTCACAGAACGGCTCGGTTGTCATGTTCGGGCGGGTCGCCTCCTACCGCTTCCTGGACTCGCCCACGGATGGACGCTATAATCTGGCCCTGTCGCAATCCCAGCTGGACTCGGCCTGCCTCTACGAAAGGTGAGTTGGGAACGTGTGCTATCAAATGCTCAAATGTGTTTGCTATAAATGCTGCGCTTTAATTAAGTGTAATTGATTTCATTTGTAATTCTATTTTTTTTTATTTTTTGGCTTTTATTTAATGCTAATTGTAGAAGAGCTTGAGAGTCAGTCAAAATAATAATAATAATAATTCCAGCAACAATACTCTTTCCCCGAGTATATATACATATATATTTTACATGTATCTCAATCTCTTCGATTTTTTGGCATTTGTGTTTAAGTCGAATTCATATTTATGCGTACGCATTTTGTGCTTTTATATTTTTATGTGGCTTTATGTTCGTTACGTGTTTGTTTCTTTGTTCGTTTTTATTGTTTGTGTACAACATTAATCCGTCCATGCACTCGCCAACAAATATGCAAACCAATTTCCACCACAACACACACCAACAACACACAACCAACAACAATTCACACACACAAATGACAAAAAAAAACGGAACTTTAGTCGGTCGCCAACATCGCCGGGCTCGTGGAACGATGAGGATGGGGCGCTCAGTTCGGTGAGTAGTGGTTCATCTGGTGTGCGAAACAATTCTGGAGCCAAGACGTCCACGTCCATATCTTTCCATGTAGACGCAGAAGAGCGAATATGAGCCGCATCAGCAGCTGAATCATTCATCTGCCGGCTACCACAGCAGCTCCGCGGAGACGCAGCCGTTGCACAACCTGCGGGATGTGGTGGACAGCAAGCATGGCGGCCAGGAGCAGCAGCAGCAACAGCAGCAGCAGCAGCAGCAGCAGCTAACAAGCCCAGGTGGCGGCAATTATGATGGTCAGAGCTTAGAAGGTAATCTGGAGAATGAAATCAAGTCCATATCGAGCATGAAATCCAATGGCTCCAACAGTCAGGACAGGTAAGAATACGGTTTTTTTAAACGTCGTCTAACTACAAAAGTCTATTAAAGCAGCCAAGTTTAAATAATGCCAACAGCAAAACACACATTCACACTCTCTCTCACACACACACAGACACACACACACACACACACATATATATACCTATGTGTATCACCTGTGCATTTTCTTTATGTTCGTGTGCGCTTTAACTTTATTTTGCGTTCAACTTTTATATTTTAGCGCTTTATT
This sequence comes from Drosophila virilis, assembly GCF_030788295.1. Classification (NCBI taxonomy): domain Eukaryota; kingdom Metazoa; phylum Arthropoda; class Insecta; order Diptera; family Drosophilidae; genus Drosophila; species Drosophila virilis. The sequence continues at coordinate 31,671,642 of NC_091544.1, forward strand.
TTATGAGCTTTATAATGCATTCTCTTTCATCTGAATTGCCGCTTGACTAATAAATTTAATTTTTTTTCTTAACCTTAACCAACCAAACTAAACGCTCTTTAGATCACCCAAGTTGCCAGGCGCTGGCGGTTTACTCTCCGGCGCCGGCGGCAGCGGATCCGGAGATGTCCAGGGGCAGGAGCCCATTTTGCCAGCTGTTCTGGAGTTTCCCGAGACGCATCAGGAGAACTTTTTGCGCCACATTATCAGCGAATTGGATGTGAATGTGCCGCACTTTAAGCTGGCGCCAGTTTATTCGCTGTACCTGTGTGCCAGGTACGTAAAAGCGCCCTCCCAATAAAATTGACTGCATTTTTATAGCTCGATGTTAACCTGCCCGGCTAATAAGTGTGCTATATTTTGTGCTGGCCTGCATAGCATTGCTAATTTTTGTATTAATGTTTAATCCGGCTTAATTGGTTATGCTGTGCGGACATTGCAAGCTTTGATGTTGCCAGATGTTTGAGAAATTAATATTCTTACAAGAAAATGAACACGGTCACACATTGACACTTTTTTTGGATCAGAGATGCGGTCACACTCAGGTGCTTGCCTGCCAGCTCTGCTAACTTATGTATTAGAGTTTTTTAAACTTTATTAGTCATGACTTAACTAGCTTTTATGTAGTCAAATGTTTGGAGAATTAATATTCTTGCAAGAAAATGAACGCGGTCACACATTGACTCTTTTGTTGGAACAGAGATGCGGTCACACTGAGCTGTCTGTTTGCATACAAAGTTGACGTAAATACCCTAACTTTACTTAGGGTTCTTAATATTCTAAGCGACTAATAACTCGACTTTATCTAACTTTCACTTTTTAAGCTCTTTTTTCCAACTGCCGTTAAAGCGTATTTTGTCTTAGGCCGAAATCAGTGTTCCCACAAGACTAAGCCATGTCGTTAGGAGTAGCTAACAAATGTGCGTCCTTTAAATGAATTGATTTGACTTGAGCTCTTGACTGAGCTGATGCTATTTTGGTATTCCCATTTGCTGAATTCCCAGCTGTGTCGTGGCCAATATCAACAATTCATTATCAATTATTATGATTTATCCTGGCTGCTGACCCAATTTGTGCGCTATTAATATTAATATTGACCGGACATAGTGGGGACTGCAGGGATTTCGATGTAAACACAGGAAATTGCAGCACTGCGGCAGCCACATGCTGTAGCCCAATTGACATTTGACAAGGCCACACAAAAGTAGAGCGCATATAATAAATGACAAGTGTGCTCTAGACGAGAGTCATATACTAAGTATACCCTTATATACATTACTCTTCGTTCATGAGTGGATAACTTTTGTATTTATTGTCCGATCATTATTTAATTTTAAGGAACTAAATATGCCCTTTTATAATTAATATAAGATATAATAATAAAAACTCAGGAAGTGTTCAAAAGTTAACTCGAATTGTTGTGTCTCTAGCTTCGATAAGTTACGAGATACACGCAGACAACTGAGGTTATTGGTTATCGATATTTATCGATTTTAATAATAAAAGCTCAGGAAGTGTTCAAAAGTTCACACAACCTTGAAATGTGTATTTCATACAAAAAGCTACATTCCAAATTTTTTGCCTCGAGCTTTTAGATTCTACGAGATACACTCAGAAAACTGAGGATGGCTATCGATATTTATCGATTTTCAAGAAATTATTAGTTCTGATCGACTTTTTCTGTCAGGCAGTCTATAAATAAATGTTTATTAGGCTCGAAGATGTCGCTCTTTTCGTCTGTTACACACTTTCATAAAACTACTGTATACCCCGTATTAATCGAGCTACAGGGTATCGAATTCAATAAATGGCTTCGTTTGGATTATAATGAGCTGCTGATTGACGTAAAATTATTATTTTTGAACTGTTTGCAGATACCGCGCCTCCACGCACTACCGCCCCGAGCTGCAGCCCACGGAACGAGCCCACAAGCTGACCATATTTCTACATCATGTGGCCAATCTGGTCTATGGCGTCGTCCAGGAGCAGTACACAGATCCACGTATACTCGCCTTCTGGATGGCCAACAGCTCGGAGTTTTTGCATTTCCTTAAATCGGATCGTCACATTAGCGCATTCAGTGTGCAGGCGCAGGAGGTGCTCGCCGAGGCGGTGCAGACGGCATTCCGTAATCTGGTCAATTGTTTTCGCCTGGAGCTATCGCAAACGCTGAATCAGTTCCTCTCGGAGACCATTGATCATGACTCCGCTGCGGGCCTGGTGCTCACCGTGCTCGGCTCGGCCATGGCTCTGTTGCGGCGCTGTCGTGTGAATGCCGCTCTGACCATTCAGCTGTTCTCGCAGCTGTTTCACTACATCAATGTCATATGTTTCAATACGGTGAGCGGCGCTGGCGGTTCAAACAAGGCTACCGAGTGCCCCGACACGAATCTCTGCTGATTGTTTTATCTTCCCCTCTATCTTAGATTGTGGCCAACTCGCACATGTGCACCGGGGAGTGGGGCAAGGTGATGACGGAGCGTTTGCAGCTGCTGGAACTGTGGGCTGAGCGCCAGGGCCTAGAGCTGGCCGCTGACTGTCATCTGGCCAAGATCAATCAGTGTGCGCAATTCTTGCAGGCGCCCAAATCCTCAGTGGAGGAGATACAGCAATTGGCCTGCTCCTGCTTTCGGCTGAACTCGCTGCAAATGGGTGCACTGCTGCAACAGGAGAAGATACCACGCAATCTGGTGGACACGGCCATACGCATGGCCGAATCCGTGGCGGATGAGCTAACGCGTGCCGATGGCCGCGAAGTGCGTTTGGAGGAGTCACCCGAACTGCATCTGGCACTGTTGCTGCCCGACGATGGCTTCAGCTGTGATGTGGTGCGCGGCATACCCACCGGCTTGGTGGACTTTCTAAATCCATTGCAGCAGCAGAGCATGTGCCGTCTGGCGGCCCAGCCCACATCGATTGGACTCTGGACGGTTTATATGCATCAATTCAATGTGAGTTCAGTTATTAAAGTTTCCCAACAAGCTCTCTCTCTCTATACATATATATATATATATCGAAACAGGCGCGCAGCTCCAGCGCCATGTCCAATAAGCTGCCCCAGCCGGAGGTGCAGCTGATCAAGCTGCACAAAAACAGCAATGGCATGGGTCTGTCCATCGTTGCCGCCAAGGGTGCGGGCCAGGAGCGTCTCGGCATTTACATCAAGAGCGTGGTGCCCGGCGGCGCTGCCGATGCCGACGGCCGTCTCCAGGCGGGGGATCAGCTGTTGCGCGTCGATGGCCAGAGCCTGATTGGCATAACACAGGAGCGGTAAGCGTGGCTCAAATCAAAGATCGACCTGTTAATACCCTTCTTCCCCAAACTATTTGCAGCGCTGCGGATTATTTGGTGCGTACGGGTCCGGTTGTCAGTCTGGAGGTGGCCAAACAGGGCGCCATTTATCACGGTCTGGCAACGCTGCTGCAGCAGCCCAGTCCGGTTATACAGCGTGGTGAGTAGTTGGAGCTCCGGCCACGCCCAGCCAATACACAACCACACACACACACACACACACACACATAGATACACACTCACATTAGACACACAGAAATGGTGCTGGGTAGCTGCTAAACGAAAGTAAATAACAATAATAAATACACACACACACACACATGCACACACAGATCTTGTCGAGCTGTTGTGTAAGCTAATCCAAAGTAACTGAATTCCCCCTAACCCCGCATTCGCTCTTTGAACATGCCGCCGCAAAAAGATGCAACTAGCAGCAGCAGTAGCAATTATTTGCAACTGCAGCAACAACAACAGCAACAACATCTGCAACAACGTCGCCATTCCTCGTATCAACAGCAGGCGCGCTTTTACAACAACTCCATCTCGGACGACAGCCTGAATCGCAGTCGTCGCGAGTCCTTTGCCTGCATGCGATCCGCCTCGCCTCCAGTGCGACGGTTGAGCGCCTCCTGTTTGCAGGAGGAGCTGTGCGCCTTGGGCCATCAGCTGCACATCGATCCGCGCTATAGGGACACCCGGCCAATAGCCCGTTCGGCGAGCAGTTTGTATTTGTCGAATGAGCCAAATTCCGGCTATTATCAGCCGCCTGTTGCGGCGCCGCATTTCAGTCCAATGCGTCCGCTGCGTCGAACACCGCCGCCCTCTATTTACATTGAGGAGTATCTGGATGAGCCGGCGCCCTTGGAGCAAGAAGCGCGCAATTCACAGGAATCGTTCACCAATTTCGCCAGCTACAGCGATGCGCATCAGCCGCTCAACGAGGAGGGCATCGCCTCCATGGCCGACTCGGGCGATATACCCTTCATTGACGACGAGGAGGAGCAGCAACAACAGCAGCAGCAGCAGCAGCAGCAGCAGCGTCCCTGCATTGCCACGGCCAACAACAACAGCAGCAGCAGCAACAGCTTTGCCCCGTTGTCCACAGTAAAACGCAATCCGGCCGCTGGCTATCGGAAAACCGTAAGCTTTGATCTGGAGCAGCCGGCGCCAACTGCAGCAACCGGCTCCACCATCGATCGCCGATATCATACGCACGATGCCATCAGCAATTTTGCCGTAAGCAACTCTTCAACCGAGTCGCTGCTCACCGAGCAGCAGACGTCTGAACGGATGCCGCTTATACAAAAAATTCGACGCGAGCTGAACACGAAACGTGCCACCAATTGCTCCGCAGTCGATTACAGCTCCGGTGGCTCTGGCTCGAACAGCCAACGCTCCTCCAGCGAGTCCATTGAGCGGATGCCGCTGCTGCGGCAGCCAACACAGCAACAGCAACAACAACAACAACAGCAGCAACAGTCGCCATATCGGCGCCAGCTCAACGCTCAGCGTTCGCATAAAAGGTCAGGGTTGCGTGCAACAGCAGCAACAACAATAACAACAACAACAACAACAACAACAACACCAACAATAACAACAACAGCAGCTGCTGGTGATCCTTTATTCAGCCTACAAGTTCCTAGTAACAGTTCCTGTGCTTGTTCCCGCACACAAAATGTACATAAAAGCAATCAATATTGTGCCAGCACAACAACTCTTAAGCCAAGCACCACAGAATTTCCCAACAGCAGCAATCGCAGCAATCGTAGCAGTACCCGTCGCGCCTCCAGTCATACGAACCTCAGTCCCAGTTATCTGTTGCCACCCCTGGGCCAGGGCTTGGTGCGTGAAATGGCCGCCCATTTGGATGCGCGGCAAAGTCTGGCACCCAGCAAAACCAAATCCAAGTCCACATCGGCGCTGGCCGCCGTCGACCGTGGGCGTCTGACGCACAACGAACAGGACGACATTATCAAACAGTTAAAGGAGTGGAGTCTCTTTGGCAGCGCTGGCAAGGATTACAACGTACAGTTGCCGCAGCTGAGCTGCGAATGTCCTTGTTGTGAACATTGTCGTGGCGTTGACAGCAACAGACGGCCTGCAGCTGGCAGCGGCAACAACAACAACAACAACAACGACAACGACAATGTGACAGCCACTTTCAAGTGCTATGACAGCTGCCAGGCGGCAGACAAGGAGCCACTTGCTCCGCAAACCCAGTCCCTGGCCCTGGCACGTCAGCTGCCCTGTCGTCGCAGCGTCATGTGCAACAATCGTCAGGCGCACAGCGTGCGCCAATTGAAACGCAACAAGCAACAGCGCCAGAAGCAGCGACACCAACAGCACCACCAACGCCAACATCAGCACCGTCATCAAGCCCACCATCCAACCCACCATCAGCATCATCAACGTCAGCAACAACAGCGAACCGGCTCACCGCCCTCCACGGCCAAGTTGCTGCTGTCTTTGGCTAGCGGCAGCAACAATTGCAGCTGCAGCGAACCCGACGACGACGATGACAACGACGATGAGACCTGCTCCTGCTCCTGCTCCTGCTCCTCATCCGATTGCGTACAGTGCGCAGCTAATAATAAAGATGATGCCGATGCTGATGCTGATGCCAATGCCAGGCCAGGAACTGGGCGCTTGGGAGCAACTGCAACGACTTTGCTCTGCGCAGCTCACAGATGACAAACCAATTGCAATGCACCGAGGTTCTTGTTCTTCTTGTTGTTGTATATATAATATTCCAACTTTTGCAAAGCATTGTATTATTTTTTAGTAAGGCGATATATATTTATTTTATTCGAATTGAATTTTATATTGCTTTATAATCGATTTAAAAGTAATGTACACTTGCAAAGCAAATAATAGCTGATATATATAGAAGCATTTATATTCTTGATTAGGCTGACTATTTCTTGTACCAACTTTTGCAATGCGTTATCTAGTTTTCCAGTTAGGCGATTTTTTTTGTATTTAATTACAATTCAATTTTATATTGCTTTAAAATCGATTCAAAAATACTCTACACTTCCAGAGCATATTATAAAATTGTCACGACATGCAACTCGGACACAGGACGCAAGTTCTTCATTAACATGAACAGACGAGCCAATATATCGTTTGTCTGTTTCACAGTCTTTTTTTTTACAACTTGGCATAGTTTTGTCTTTATGTGGCAGATGTAGAAATTTAACGTATTAGAGCACTATATATTACTATATGTATATATAGCTACAGCGTGACAAGCTTCAAATCTTATCGTGCATCTAGCTCCCAGCTCTATATATATCCTACTTGTCTGCAAGGGTATTAAATCTTTGTCTTGTCTTACTTGCCTTAGAGAACTGTATAGTTTTAAATTATTTTTATTTAGTTTTGTTTAAAGTGCTTTCGATTTGAGGCAATTTATTAGTTAGGTTTTCGCTTGTTTTTTAGAACTCTTTAATTTCAGCAAAGGAATACGAAATACGAAAATTTTGACCTTTACTTTGTTGTTGTTCCAGCAGATAAATAATGCATGCTGTTGTTGTTGCCATTCTTTTATTATTAATGCAATTTATTCGTAATAATTTTGTTTTTATCAGCGCGCTGTCTATTATCCATTTATGTTGTATTTTTATTAGATATTCAAACAGTTTTTTTTGGTAATTTGTGTATTGTTATTTAATAACCGTATTTGTATTTGCATTTGAATTTGTGCTGTTGTATTTGCACATTATAATTACATTTTGTATGCATTTATCATTAAAATTGATAAACACGCAACACACACACACACATACATACACATAATTACTTATAGCCTTACCTTGAAGATTACTAAAACGAATATAAACTATCTTTCTACCCCACTATGCGTACACCAATAAATACCCTTCCCCTTCCACTTTCCACTATGGTGCTGCACTCTCTATGGATAATGGGGCTAACCATCAGGTAATCGCCGCATGTCTGAGCGCGATTTGAGTCGCATGGGCGGCGCCGAATCGTCCAAATCGTTGGGCGGCATCGGTGGGCCGCTCATTGCCAATAGCCACACGAGTCACAGCCTCAACCAGCACCTAAACCTGAGCAATAGCAACATCAACAGTAGCCACAGTCACAGTCACAGTCACAGTCATAACAACAACAACCACATCAGCGGTAGCATCATGAGTCCCCTAGCTGCACACCTGCCCAATAGCAAATCGGTGCCGGCTCTGCATCATCACACGGGATCTGGCAACATATGTAAGTCTGTGTGTGTTTGCTCACACCCTGCCCTCACCCCTGCACTAACAATCTGTCCACTGTCTGTACATGCCTTAATTGATTTCTCTCTCGTCCTTCTCTCTGTTCACCTGGTCCACAGCCCTGGCCAATTCCAAGTCACGCAGCACGCACAGCTTGCATAACAATGCGGGCGGAGGCGGTGTCCTCGGAGGTCAGGCAAATGGCAGTCACAACAATCCAAATCCGAACTCGAATCCAAATGCAAATGGAAATGGAAATGGCAACGAGCAGGGCTTCTACCAGAATTTAAGCGTGTATCGTGCACAAAATCAAAGTCAACCCATTTTGAATGAGCGGTAAGTGTTTCTTCTTTCAAATCAAATATTATTAAATATATCATTTATAAATAAATAAATACAATGAACAAATTTCCTTTTTAAATTAAGACTCAGTGTTACAGTACAAAGGGAATAATTTATTCTACTCTATTCAAAAGTTGTTTAGAAATTTAATAATGGAAAGGAAGAAGTGCATAATGTTTTTTAATTTATTTTATTTGCCATGCTTTGGTTTAATAATTTACTCAGTTTTTCTTTTCGAACGTAGACTGAATGTTACAATTTTTTCTGATTTATTTAAAGCCTACAATTCGTGCCAGCCAAATGAATTATTTATTCTATTCTATTCAAAAAATTTTATAAAATTAGTAAGGGGGAGGAGGCAGTGCATGATACTTTTTTAAATTTGTTTGTATTTATTTCATTATGTATTTATGATTCTTATGATTTCTATAAAAAAGTGCAATATTTAGTGTTTTAAGAAGGTTTTAAATAAGATTTAGATGTCGCATCAATTCAAATATGAAATCAGAAGCAAATATATATCCAATTAAAAGAACGCTTCAATATAAAGAAATATATGGGGCGGCGTCTAATCAACGTCAATTCAACTCAAAGAACGTAAACATATATAATTTATTGAATATTAAATTTAATGAGGCTTCTTTTTTAAATCATATTTTAAGTTATTTATTTCTTATGATTTCTGTGAACAAGTTGCATATTTCTCATGTTTAGTTTTTAAAAAAGTTAATAATATTTCGTTGTTAAATGAATCCAGATATGAAAGGGCAAAGTTTAATATTAATTCAGACTCTTTCAGAATGCCAGGGTGCACTTAAAATTAAGCAACAATTGTTTACTTTGGGTTTTTCTTTTTACGTGTTGCTGTTGTGAGTAGACGATAAAAATTACTTGGCTTATTCTAGGATGACATTGCGTGTAAAGAAATTACTTTATGGCTTTATTCCCATACAAAGTGAATATCAGGTGGTAGAAATGCGGCATGTAAGTGAGTAATTAACATGTTGTTGTTGTTCACGTTGACAATATTTATGTGAGTTGCTGCTGTGTTCAGGCGCACCTGCAAACGAAGTTCAAGAGCAACAGCTACACGAATCACAGCGCCAAGTTTATTGGGCACCTTGTTGGCACACCTTTTGCAATTACACAACACGTTGCAAATGGCTAAAATTGCCAGCTACACGGCAACAACAGCAACACATGTGACTCACAGCAGCAACAGCAGCTGGTTGGAGAAAATTAAATAAGCATTTGTGTTATTTATTATTTACAGACCAAGCATGTCTGCACATGCCGCCATGAGCGCATACAATGGCACTTCCCCGCATGCTGCCGCACTGCAACAGCAACAGCAGCAACAACAACAGCAGCAGCAGCAGCAGGCGTCACCCTACCAACAACATTTGCAGGCTAGCGCAAATCTGCCGAGTCGACCAGTTTCCGCCTATTATCACAGTCAGCAAAGTGCACAGCAGCAGCTGCAACAGCAACATCAGCAACAACAGCAACATGCCTTGCAACAGCAACAATTTGCACACAGCAGCAACAATCTGAATGGACAGCAGCAGCAACAACAACTGACGCTCAACAATCGCGCCAAGAGCCAACAAAACTTCCAGCACACACTGCGCATGCAGCAAATGTTGGCGCCATCCATGCCCAACATAAGCAATATGTACCAGCAGCAGCATCAACAGCACCAGCAACAACAGCAGCAGCAGCAACAACAGCAGCAACAGGTGAGCAGCAGCCAGAGCATGCAGAATGTGAACGAATATGTGGCAGGCTATCAGAACGGCGGACTTGACTATCAGCAACATGCGCGACGTAGTCAGCTGCATGAGGCAGCAGCCCTCTACGAGCTGCAACACCAGCAACTGCAGCAGCAGCAGCAGCAGCAGGCGTCGCCGAACTTTATAACGTTGCCACCAAAGCCGATTGGTAGCTTGCAATCCCCCAGTAAGCCAGCAGGGCCGCCCAGCACCGCGCCCAAGCCACAGCAGCAGCAGCGACTCCAGCAGCAGCAACAGCAACAGGCAGCAGGCTATTTGGCCAGCCATGTGCTGGGCGAGGATAAGCCGCCTTTGCCGCCAACAGCCACGCATCCGTTGTTCAAGGCGACGCAGCAGCAGTTGACGCCGGGCATGAACTATGTGGCCAGCACACTGGATCCGCCTAAGGGCAGCTATTTGCCGGCGAATCAGACGGCACCGCGATCGCTGCACAGTGGCGGCAATCCTTGGGAGCGCGAGGAGCGCGAAAAGGATCTGGAAATGCGACGGGAGCACATACGACAATGGCGTGAGCAGCAAATTGCCGAATTGTCGGCCATATTGGCGCGCAGTCCTCAGCAGGAAGAGCAGCTGAAGACGCTCATTTTGGAGCGTGACTTTGAGCGGCGCGCCCAGGAGCTGCAGGAACAGGAGGAGGACCAGGATCAGCCCTACGACAAGGACAACGTGCAGGAGCTGTTCCGTTTGTCATCGAGTGGTGTACAGGTCAGTGCCATACAAACACCAATAACCAGCTACCGCCAGACGGAGATTAAGCTGGCCGAGATCAACGAGAGCAGTTCCGTCGAGCCTGCGGCGCCATCACCAGCAGCGACAGCAACAGCAACAGCAGCTGGAACACCAACAGCAGCTGGAACACAGCAGCCGAAGAGCATACTGAAGCATAATCGTTACTCTGAGGGAGGCTCTGGTAGCAGTTCGGCTGGTGCGCCCTCCTCGCCCTCCAAGTCGCAGAAGTCGGCTAGCTTTGCAGACGAACGGCATCTGCAAACGGAGCATCCCATATCCAGTCTGGCCAAGGAGCTGACACAGCTCACCATGCTCGACAAGGACAACAACAATGAGACGGCCGCCGTGGATGGCTCGGTGCCGCCGCCGCCGCCGCCGGAACGCAATAGCTCCTATCTGATAATGTCACAGCAAAAGATGCGGACGAGTGTTGGCGGCAGCTCCAGCTCCAGCTCAATGGGACTGCTTAAGACGGCCACCAGCAATCAGGCAGCCGCTGTGGAGGTCAAAAAGGCGGCAATGCACGGCGCCACAAACAACAACAACAACAACAACTTGAGTGGCAGCCTCAACAACAATACGATGCAAGCCTCGCCGCTGAGTGCGATGGAGCTGAATGCCGCCTATGTGTCGGCCACGGGCACGGGGATGAGCATGGGCACACCGCCGCCGCCGCTGCTGCAGCGAGACAACAAGCGGGTAAGCTTCCATGATGAGGACAATAACTTGTTAGGCATCCAGCAACAGCAGCAGCAGCAGCAGCTGCAGCAGCAACAATATCTGCTCGACAGCTACGCGCTGGAACATCAGGATTTGGACACCATACGCGAGGATGCGAGTGTGAGTTACTTTAAGCAAAAGATACCTAGAATTGTTCCAGCTACTGACACACACATTTTCTTATTCTCTCGTCGCAGTATATACAGCACAATATGGATGCCTCGATGTTGCCCTCAATGCCGGCCACGCCGGATGCGGCGCTCTGGAACACCAGCGTGCAATCAACGCCTGGCGTCATTGGCGCCCAGGAGGTGTACAGGTAAGTGATACGATAGCCATATTTTCCGCGTATGTAAGCTAATGATTTGTATAATATATTTGCAGAGATCCGAGAACACGTCGCCTGGCGGAAAAGCAGCAACAGCAGCAGCAGCAGCGCGCTGGAGATGCGGTGCCAGAGAAACTGTCTTTCAAGGAGAAAATGAAGATGTTTGCCCTGGAATCGGGCGAGGATAATACGCCCAAGGATAAGCTGAAAATATCGCGAGCGCAAAGAGACATCGATGCAGTGCACTGAGGATCAGCTGACGTTAATGTCCAATTCCAAATTTCCAAAAGTAGAAACAGAAACAGAAACACCTAATCACCGAATCACCTAATCAGGAGTACGAATTGGGGGCCAAGTTGTTACGTTAAATAGCTATACATATATATCAAATATAATATATATATTTATCATACATAGCAGACACATGACAAACCTAACGAATTTGCTTAGCAAGGCAATAAACAATCCATAGTTATTGCGTTAATCCGATCTAAAGATCGCATAGTTGCGTAGTATGTGTAGCTAAACGAGTTAATTGATTACAGACAAAACGTTAACTGAATTCAATTAGTGACAAGCGAAATTAGCATATTCTATCAATAGTCTATACATAAATATATATATATTTAATTTTATAAAGCCTGGAGACGGGGCAACGGAAGTTGGGCGAGCCACATTTGTAAAGCGTTTTAAACATAATTCTTTACCCAATCCGAATAAGTATATGCCTATGCATATATGTTTATGTTTATGTGCACATATATTTGATATATATACATATATATATATATATTTGAGAAACTGTTGCATCAGATTAAAATATTTAGTATTTACCTTATCGATAATATGTAAATGATGTGGGTTAGCTTAGAGATATTTACCTGGGAATTGTGCGGAACAAGAAGAAATGTTTATTATTATTATAAATATAATAGGAAATGATAAGCCACGACGTCAAAAATAACAAATGGTCCAATTATTCAATTATTATTAAAGAGTATAAAAACAAAATGTATATTTACAAACATACAAAAGATTCGATATATATACATATATATTTTTAATTAAAACATTTTCGTACACCTTTTAAAAGCAACAAACAAAGAAACTAAGAAACAAAAACCTTATGCATAGACGAAATGTACCAATTTAAATCAAATAGGATTTCACTACACAAGAACCTAATGGCTTTAAAACAAAATATATACAACTATATTTGTTATAGCATACAAATTATTTGACAAAAAAAAAAAAAAAATAATAATAATAATACACTTACAACAGCAAAAGAGCAACAAATTATTTTTGTGCATTCCAAGTATTTCAAATATATATAATGCAAATTTAAACATTTTGAATATTATGTAAAAAAAAAGAAAGTCAAGAAAATAATGACGATTCGAAGAATAATGACGATTCGAAGATTTGCTTTTTAGTTCAACTTTAAGCGCGATTAGATTTAAACAAATTTAAAATATATATCGAACACAAAACGAGTAACATATTGTGCATATTTATGCAAATAAAAGGTTATTAAATTAATTACATAAATTTACATAAATCAATGTTTAATTTACAACTCTCATTGCTGTAGCTTGAAACTTACTCGGTACTCGATACTTTTAGCTGGGAACAGTTGCCAGCTTTGGCGCCCAAAACAGATTTGAATTCAGAGCATGCGCTGTGAAATGTTCCCAGCTTGCAACAGGTGTTGGAACTACCCGAATGCATTATTTATGAGGTAGGCCAGGGTAAAATAATAAACTTTTTTGAAAAGTTTGCGATAGCTTCATGTAAGTTAACAACTTGTACATTTACCATTATAAGGGGGTAATTATTCAAGTCCGGCCAATTGCAATTATTGGCCATTTCATGCTTGCTTCTTAAACAAGGCAAAGATATGCCTTGCCAGAACAGTTAATTGGACAGGCAGAGATTATGAGTCAGGCAGACTTCATTTCAATTTACTGACTAAACTAGGCACAGTTGCGGGCCAAGTTTCTTGGCCTGAAGTGAAGTCAGCGAAAGACGGCAAACTTAAACACTTAAGGCCACAAAATGTGGGCGGACTTGAGCGTATGTATGGGCACATGACGTGAAAATTGAAAATACTTATTTTTCATGTGCTTTTCAAAGAAAAGCTCTGCTGACAGTTGGTGTAATCTGTTCCAAAGATACTTATTTTTTTATTGTATATTTTTTTTTTGTATAATGATCATTTTTTCACACTCTTATGCCCCGCACAAGAGCAACAGGCAACAAAAGATGAACACTGCTGGGGCAAAATAAATCAAAAAGTGATTAGGCCAGGCTGTTATCTTACTTTCAGCTCCATCTACAATTTTCCTCTTTCATCTGTTTTTCCGCTGTCCAGCTGTAAATTGTCTGTTGAGTGGCTGTGGCTACGAGAAAAGCGCAAGGTGTGCACAAAAGATGAGAATGTGCAAAGGAAATTCAAAGTTGGCCATAAAACTTTGGCCATGGCTTCTTTGGTCTGCCGTGTTGATAAATGAGCTACGTAAAAGGCGGCGAGGGCAATCAAGAAAATCGCGGAAAATTATAGTTGCCAACCCGTAAAGCAAAGCCAACAAAAAAAAAAAACAGAAAACAGAAAACAATGAAAGAAAAGCAAAACAAAAGGCGTCAGCACTTACCACACAATTGTAAAGTTTTCTCTTCCATCTTTTCCGTCCTGAATTATGGCGCTTTTTTTACTTCCATCTTCCAATATGTATATATACTATATGGTAGTATGTACGTAGATAATTTGCTTCATAAAAAATGGCAGCTAACTGCAACTATTTAATGAGTTTGAATCGAGGTTATGAAAAGACTGAAAAGTTTTCAAGAACAGCGGTAAAAAAACTCTTTGCAGGCTTTTGAGAATAGCAGGGTTTTAAAATGCGATTATGAATTAGGAGTAACAAATGTATTAAGAGTTCTTCACTTCAATTCAAGTTTGAAAATGTACATGGAAAGTAATTCACTATGAACTATTGCAATATTTATTTTGTGCCATTGAATATTTGTCCTATTCGAACAAATCCTCAAATATTAGTCTTTTAAAAGAGAACATTTACCCGACGAGTGGATATTGTAGCTCGTGGGAAATAATTTATTCACGTTGATGCTTTTGAGTAAGTGAAGTACTTTCACGCCATTGGTCGATGTGCTTTTGATCCCGTTATTTTAGTTTTGGAACAAGTCGCACAACCAAGAGAGAGTAAAAAGCGCAAGCATTGCATATGTTGCGCTCTTAATTGTAATTGTAATGGTGCTGACCTACAGTTTAGTCAGTGCACGTTTGTTCCGTTGATCGGTCGTGTCTTCTGTGCGTGTCTCTGTGCAAAATCGGTGTATAACAAAGTTAATAAATTACATGAAGTTAAATGTGTTTAGTTTGTGCTGTGTGTGTTGGCTAACTGCATTATTGTATGTCAATCTATCGTCATTTCTTCGCCCTTAAATGTTCTCATGCGAATCAAACAATAGAGAAAATAGCAATGCAATTGTATACAAGAAAAAAGCTCGCATTTAACTGTGCATATTCCGATTAGGAGAAGAAGACAGTGACAGAGAGCGAGATAGTGCAGTTATTCTAATAAAAGCTTTAAAAAACATTTTTGTTCTCAGATTGATATTTATTTCCCTTTTTGTTCCCATTTGAGGGTATTTTAATTTTTTTATGAATTATGTAACGCAA
Organism: Drosophila virilis; assembly: GCF_030788295.1. Classification (NCBI taxonomy): domain Eukaryota; kingdom Metazoa; phylum Arthropoda; class Insecta; order Diptera; family Drosophilidae; genus Drosophila; species Drosophila virilis. The sequence continues at coordinate 31,686,825 of NC_091544.1, forward strand.
TAAGGTGGCATTTCTGCTCCGATTAAAGTACACATATAGCTTTGATTAGAACAACGAGCTGACTTCCGTCTGCTTGTTTTATTTACTTTTCTCTTTTTTTTCCATTTTTAGATTCTTACTTAATACGCCTCTGGCTTTATTTACGCAAATCCCTTAGTCTTAAACTTAATCGAATGCTTACAGTTAAAAATGCTTAGCAATCTAATTCCAATAGCAATAACAAAGGACATGACATTTTTTATCTAGAAATTGTATAAAGGAAAATGTGCTGAAATGATGTGAAATAAATCTGCAAACACCTCCGAAAGTGTCGGCGATAATATTAAGTTAATAAGGTGTGCAATTTACCTAGAAATTAATGTTATGCCTTAAAAAGATAATGCCTCAATTTTGGATACCATGTGCTCATGTCTTATGCAGAGCTACCAGCAGAAATATTAGCCATTGATGGAGCCTATTATAACCATGTTCATGTCTGTACAGGCCGGCAGCTGTGGACATTATTGCTGAGGCGGAATACTCTCCTGCAAGGAAAGGGGGTGAGTGAATATTCATATTAACATATAACATATTAACTATAAATCTATTATACAACAAGTAAGAGGCTCTAGTCGGGAGCTCCCGACTAGGGTATAACATGAACCTGCTTCTACCAAGATTAAATGCAGCTCGGGCTCGGGCTGTAATACAAAAAAATTTCCCTCGCACTGGGGAATCGAACCTGTGACATATTGCACCACTTTCAAACACAAACCACTTGCCTCTATCTTACAGACATAACCCAACAAATTAATTTTGATGAAAAAACTAATTAAAATAGCAGCCCATAACCACAATGCATACAGGAACTCTTGCAATCTCCGCTAGCTGCCGTTGACACGTGGGCTGCCAATATATATAAAACCACACGTTTTCTTTAAGAACTCTTGTGTTTCTTAACTGATTTTGATGAAATTTTCAACAGTAGATCTATGTTTCGCATATTCAACATGAAAATTGCATTAAAATTGTGGTTTCAATTGGTGGTTAGTTCCAATTGGCTTATTTAGTGGAAGGTAGCGCGGAGGTGGCGATAGCTATAAAATGAAAGAAACTTGATATGTACGCACTATTTAAGGAGCCACATGTAACTCCAGCTCCTTTAACTTACGAGGTTTGCTCAAAAAAAACATAATTTTAATATGGACTTTGGTCGATGACTTGGAAAATGAGCAAGTTATCGATAATCGAAAACAAACTCGTACTGCGCGGATACTAAGAGGACAGACGTTCCAAATTTAAGTCTCTAGCTCTTATAGGTTCTGAGATCCTTGCGTTCATACATACGGACAGACGGACAGTTGGAAACAGTTGGACAGTTGGACAGTCCACAAATACTTTGTACCCCTTATACCCATTTTTATTGGGTTCGTCTTACCACTGAGTACATGCAGCTGTATGGAAACTGCATCACTATTTTCCGGCTCGCATGTGTAGTTCCCGGAATGGGTCTTACGCACAACGGGTATGACCAGACTGCCAATCTGTGTGGGTGAGGATTGGAGATTTAGATTGATGCACTGAACGAATATTTGTGCTCTCGTACCGTGTTGCGACTGTGCTCCGTGCTGCCAAAGATGTTCCGATCGATTTGAGTGTACCAGCCATTCTCAATGCCGCTCGCCTCGTTCTCCGCGACGACCTGTTGTTTTTCACGATACCAGACTATATATTTCGGTGCCTCCAGAGTGCCGCGCACTATGCAATGCAGCTCCACTCTGCTGCCGGCCTTGACAAAGCGCTGCTTATCGCCAATTAGCTCCGTTTTGGGTGCTATTGAAGAGATGTTAAAGACAATTAAGAATTGAATATCCCTCAATATGTCTATGATATAGGAATTCAGCTGCAAGTGTATACTTAGTGAATTGTCCTGCTCGGGTTCGTAGAGCTATAATATCAGGGTAAAAGTTGCATACGCAACGACTTACTTATGACGAATAGCTGCACTTTGGCGCTCATCTTTGGCTCTGTGGCCAGCTGGCATTCATACCAGCCGGTATCCTGCAGACTGACATATTTGATGAGCAGCGTCCAGCCGAGGCTGCTGCCGTTTGTGGCTTCCAATAGGCTGTTTGTGAAATTTGCCTGCGATGATTGGAGCAGCGCTGCGAAACGTGCATCATTGATGAAGGTTGTGTGATCAACGGCTATGATGTGCTCATCCCGTAGTCGAACCCAGGAGAGGGGCTTGTTTGAGTGCTGATGCAGCTGCAATGGACAAACAGTGGGTGGCTTTTTGAGTTGCTGCCATTCAATCATGATAATCAACTGGCACCCACATCGACTTACCTGACATGGCAGATAGGCATGTTGGCCCGCCTGTACTGTTACATTCCGGGATGGCAGACTGAGCTGTCGCCGTGGCAGCTGCTCCCGCTCACGTGCCAGTTGCTTCTCTCGCCGCAGCTGCTGCTCCTTTTGTTCACTGTCGTAGGCATGTAGACGCATATGTGGTTGGGGCTGGGATTGGGAGTGGAGCTGCTTATTAAGACCCGATTGCAGGGAGTTGGCATCGTTGTCCTGGCCCGCGGGGATTCGGCTGTGCGGCATTGTCGTTGTCAGTGTCTGGGGCAAATCAGCAGCAATGAAATCCGGAAACGGTGGCAAATACGTGGGTATCGAGAAGCCCTTTGTCAAAGTTGCCGTATCGAGTCGCTCGCTCCAAATGTCCGCAGCAGTTTGCTGTTCCGTTGTGCTCTGCTCAATGGCCAATTGATTGACGCCCACTCGGTCCAGCAATGTTGTAGCAGTCGTGAAAGCCGGATTGGTATCAGTTGCTCCGTTTGTTGCCGCAATTAGCGATGAGTTGTCGCCAATTGTGGACGCACTTGCTGCCAGTGCTGCGAAATAGGTCAAGAAAGAGGACATCAGTGGGTCTATGATCTAATCAAGCTCAGTAACTTTATTTGAATTATACAAGACTTAAGTAACACAATTTTCAATGAATACTTTATGCCAATAAGCTGCTGCCAGGACAGATTGAGCATAACTATGCTCGACCTGCAGATACCCAGCAATCGACTGTGAATGCAATTTAGCCAGACTTCAGACTTTGAAACTTTTTGTGGGCTTACCAAAAATCATAGCTATGTGTCTATAAAATGCCTAATTTAATCTTAAAGCCAAATACAGATGACCCGACCAAGTATATCGAATTTCGATGTGCTCTGCCTGTGGCATACATTTTCAATAAAATGGTTAAAGGCTAAACAAAGTTATTAATCTCAAATTTTACATGCTCTTTGAACAAATTAATTATTTCATTTGCCAAGAATGTTTCCTGTTCAGCGGTTGCCAAGTGTTTGGTAAGTTTAAACTTAAAATTAGTTTTTGCATGGTTAGACTCAAAACCAGGTCCTAATCCTGGACAAAGCCTACACAGAAGCAATTGAAGAAATTGTAATTGAATAAAAGTTGTGCATACGATTTTCAAGCAACAAATTATTATTATTAAATGTATTTTGTTATTGCGATGCATTTAATCCTTATTTCAATTATGTTTAAATTGGTTTATTAGGCCCTTTGATTTGTCTTCAAATAACCAAACGCTCACGTCAGATAGAAATGAAATATATTGACAATTTTTAAATTAAATCTTAAATACCATAGTTGGACCATTATTTTATTGTCAAAAGTATTTTTAACGTTCATCAGAGAAATTTGAAATATCGCAAAGCGCCAATAAAACTTTGAGCCGCTTTCGCTACTGTTAAGCATCCTTGTTGCCACGAAAAGAGGATTACGTTAGGTTGAGGCAGCTTTCCCGGACCCGAGAGCATGGACTTTGATGCCCTGCGGCTGCGTTTGTTTGCGTGGTCGGAGAAACTGACGGATGCGGTCAGCAACCGCAGTCGCCGCCTGCTGCCGCTTGTGGCACGTCTCTGTCTGACTGCCACCTTCTTGGAGGATGCGCTGCGAACGTGGCAGCAGTTTTTCGAACAGCTGGTGTACCTGCAGATAGAACTGAACTGCTCGGAGATGCTTTCCATTTTAATTGTGGTCGTTAATCTGTTCGGCCAGCTGCTGGGCTCGCTGCTGATTCTGTTACGTGTGTGGGTCAATGTGGCCGTCACGCTGCTCGCCAGTCTGGTGCTGCTGCAGCTCCATATGCATATGGAGCCCTGGCAGCTGCATTTGCTCTTGCGTAACTTTGCCTTGCTCGGCGGCCTCCTGCTGCTGCACGTTGATGCCCAGGAGACGGCGGCAGCGTGCCGCAATTGTGCTGGAGCCGGGGCAGGCGTGCCCCTGCTGATCAATCGTCGTCCGCAGCACTTAATGCGACTTGCTGGACGCATACTTTTAGCCTGCATGTATCTTACGCTGCTGCGACTGGGGCAGGGACTCGAAGCATTGGCCTTCAATGGACTGGGCCTGCTGCTGATGACGCTGATTGTGCTCGGCTATCGGACCAGGTTGGCTGCCCTGACCTTGGCACTGGTTCTGATCCTTTGGAATCTGTACTGGCATGCCTGGTGGCTGGTGCACGACCCCAGCAGGGATGTGCTCAAGTACTATTATTTTCATACGCTCTCTGTTGTGGGTGGTCTGCTGCTGCTTGTGGTGCTGGGACCAGGTCATGTTTCACTGGAACAGTACAAGAAGCACTGGTAGCAATGTCTCTTCCCTCTCTTCCCTATTTTTTCACGACTTTCTTATGATTTCGCAACCGTTCCTATTCCGGCTTGCTCTTTAAATTAATAAATTGATCTACTGTGGAGGCACATTATACACCCTCCGTCCCCCTGGTTGAATTGATGTGCCTCATCTTTATCATCATCAAATCAAGTTTGTAGCTCGAGGCCATGTCTCAATGGCATATTAAAATCCCGCAGATGGCCCACCGACAAAAATAAGAAACGTCCACGCCCCCTGCATTCCGAAACCCGCCCGCGCAGGCAGGCGATCACGCCCATTCGCGTTTTGTGTGCTTGTTGTACGCCTACTTTCTGGCACGAACTGAATTTAATCCCATTTCCATTTCCCCCCATATTCCGCTCAGAATCGTTTTGTATTTCAGCAGCTTTCGCCTGCTTTTCGCCTCGAGCATCAAATTTACGCGCAGCATAACAAATTATAGCTAAGTATTTATTATGTAAATAATGTAATACCAAATGAAAACACACACACACAAACACACACACACAAACACACACACACAAACACACACACACATACACACACACGCATACATACACACCAAATGTGCGCACAAGTTAACAATTTTATGGAAATGCTTTTGTGGAGCGAAAAAAAGGGCATTTGCTAAAATAGTTTAGCCCACTTTGAGGCAGCTGCTGCCCCCGGCTGTTGGCCAACTAAGTGGCCAAGTTTATTGTTTTTAAATTGTTGAAAAAAAAAGTAGCTTTAAACGCAACATCTAATACTCAAAAGTTGCTGTTGTCAGCTATTCGATGGAATCATGTGAAAGCTGGCGATAAATTTAAACAAAATTTGCAACTTTTATTGTAGTCGCATTTGTTTTGTGGCCAAGTTGCAACTTTATATTGTCATTGTTGCCCGCACATATCGTTGCAATTAAAAACTATTTGCCGGCAAAAGTTTATAAAAATAATACGAAATAAATTACAGCAACAATAACAAGAACAATCACTGCACAACTAAAGCTTCAACAGCATTTGCTGTGGTAATTAGTTGAACAGTTGTGTAAACCACATAAACTGATTTCGGGTTTTCCGGCTTTTCACTTTTATTACCTTTTTTTTTTGAGCGTGCTGCCCTTTTCATTAGTGAAACATAAATGTTTGTAGTTCTCATTGCCGGCTGGAAAGCCCAAAAAAACCAGGCTGATAGTTTTTAACTGAACTTAATGAATAATAGTCACAATTATTGTATGTATGCTTGTGCTTAGTTTAAAGAGCTGCTGGTATAGAAATTGCCTAATGTGACGTCAGCGATGTAATTTAAAAATTACTTCACATTCATTGAGCAAATGATTAGTTGAGCCTTTTTCGGGCTGGGCAAGAGGCGCCTGTTTACGGCACTTTTCCAGGGATAAAAACAACAGCAAACTGTTTAGCAATAATTCAGCTTGTTTGTAATTGGGAAGCGCTTCTGAGAGCGAGCAGCACAGCTTCTGTCTGTTGTGTTATCAGCTGGCGCCTCGAATTACGCAAAGAGCGGAACGCAGGACGTAGCCAAAAATGAAAATATATGGCCTGCTTTAATATGAAATGATATATCGGATTGCTATATTGTTCGGAATGAACGGCATAAAAAAAACTTATAAGTTTGCCCAGCAAATGTTTGCTTTTATTTAAGTAAAGGAACCTGTTTGTTTGGCCAGTTGGCGTCATCTGTTAGTCGCTTGGCCAATTGTGTCCCAGAGTTAAGGCCTAATTACGCCTTCAACATGCCCAATTCTGGCCAGGCTTATATTCCATGCGCACTTGCCCTTTCATTTTGCTTGCGTTAATTCTTTTGTTATTAATTACACGTGACACAAACATTTATTGTTGTTCCCGTGTGTGCCTTAGTTAAAGTGTAGATGCAAAATATTCAAGTATTCAAGTATTAATAATATTCTTAAATGTAATTTAAACCAATTTTCATTAGGCTGCATTAAAAAAGATTGGGATTAGAGTTTTAAGAACTGTCTCTAGAATAATCAGATTTTTCCTATTTCCTTTTAAACATGCATAATATATATCTGTGCTGTTAATTCAATGCATTATTTTTTCAATTAATATTTTATGGTCTGTCAAATTTGAGCTTGTTTGCGCAGCCAGACAGTTGTCCCTGTCAGGGATGTGTGCTCGCTCCTCCCATTTTTTTATGACGACCTTTTCACGGTCGTTTGACTTGATGTTACTTTAATTTCAATGCACGCATATTCACACCCAATAGCGGCAGCAGCTGTTGCGAAAAAATTAAAGGGCATCTGGCCTGGCAACGCAACCGCATGACGTGGCCACAAACACCGCGTCTCTGTGCCTCGGCCGTCAAGCTATGCGCCCAGAAGGCAACCACACATTTATTTATTTGGCTTTAGTCAAATGGAGCTGCAGACAGGGCCCTGAGACGTAGTTACAGTTGGCATACGCATATTTTAGCACATTAATTGGAAGGCATAACTCGTCATTTATTTGGTCGTAACACACAACAAATGTTGGCCAGCTCACGCACTTGCCAACTTGAGCACACACAACTAGATTCATGCATAATCGAACAGTTCAAACACAACCGTACACTCAGAGAAACTCAAGAAGTCAATATGCTTAAAGCCAGAATCCGGTTGTGTTGGGCACCAGACCCACATCCGGCGGCGGTTTGGCTTCTAAACCAAAACAGCGTACACGCATTGTGAACTGAAGCAGAAAAAAACAACAGAAAAATATATAGAGAAAAGTATGAAATCATAAGTTTCCCCTGACCAGCGCGCCGCCCTCCCAGTTCCCGACCTACATCAACAGTTTTACACATTTTATCAACAGCCGCACGTTTCTATTGCTGTTGCCCTGCCAAGTGGGGCAGTGTGACTGGGTCGCCGTGTTTGCTGCATATTCCATCAAACCAACATGACCCTCTAACGCATTCCATTTGTGTGCACAATTGTGGTCTTGTGGCAATCCAAGTCAGTCTCTCTACAATATGGTATATAAATTGGGATAGAACAAGTGAAATATATTATTTCACTTTTTCTTCTGCAGCTAACAATTTAAAAACACCTATTAATATATATTCCTCATTTTATTAAATTGCTTAATTAAAAATTGCAAAGAGCCAAAGCTCAAGCTCTGAGTCCTGAGTGGAAAACTATACGAAGAAAAAAAACGCAACGCAAAATTAAATAATTTAACTTAAAAGTTATTCGTATTTACAGTAACATGCCAACAAATTTAAATTAAATACTATGCATTTACATTAAACTATGGTATTTTTATTTAAATATTATAAAAAATAAAAAAAAAGTAAAATGTAATATGAACTGTATTTATATTTAATATTTTTCCACTTTAATAGAATTAAATATGACAATTATTAATTGAAATATGTGCATATTAAAAAGACATTTGAGAAATGCACCATTGAGGTTTAATAAAACACCTCTTGCCTGACAACCATAGGGGGAAAAAAAACATTAAGAGAGTTTCTTTTCTTGAGTTTAAGCAGCGACTTTATTATCATGCCTATCTAACATGTATGTCTATGCTTGGCAGGGTATTAATTGTCCTGCACATTCGCAGCACTTTTTATTGTGTTCGTGTTGTTTTAGCAAATGACGGGGCGGCGCTCACATCGTCGTTTACTTTGATTTCTTTGGCATTTCAGTTTGTTTTTTAGTAATTACACCAGCCGAGCGTAGAGTGGGCGTGGCGCCCATTAAACTCTTGAATGAAAAAATAAGAAAAAAGAAATCGAGCTGTCGACTTATTTTGATTGTTTTAAAGCGACGCCAAAATGTTGCCTACTTTTCAGCGCGGGTTAAGCGACTAACAATTGGCCGCCTGCTGAGTTTGCATTGTTATTATTGCAACAGTTGTTGTTGTTTTTTTTTTATGGTTGTTTTGTTGTTTCTAATTTGCACAGAGGAATAAACAAATACTCGCATGAAAAGCACATACGCATGTATGTGTATGTCGGGCTCAAACTGACGCGGGGTTGATTGTTTTTCCTGCTGATGATGACACAGCATGGGGCGACTCTTTACCCTTTTTAGGCATGCGATTCCCCTCCATTGTTTTTTTTTTTTTTGTTTTTAGCATATTCCCGAGGAATGGCGATCGCTGAGCATGCACAAATAAACATGCGCAATATCTACTCGGACTTTACTTAACTCGGACTGTACGCGGACTTGTATAAAACATTTTTAAAATTTGTAAAGCAGCCGAGTGTCCAGTTTGCTTTGGAAATTAAATTTAGTATTTGTGTATTGCACACACACACACAGCAAAACACACAAACACACACACACACACAGACATTTTGCAGTACGGAATGATATATAGCTTCCATCTCAGGAAATGAGAATTTACAAGCTCTGCACGAATTCGGCTAATGGCTGTATTAGCGACATCAACTCTTTGGCTTCACTTAGCGCAGTTATTTAATTAAAGCCATGGCCCCGGACAGCCACGCCCCGCGTGCCTGCGATGCGTCCATAAATAAATTAAATGTGACATTTGACCGCCATTTGTCCTGGACGCCAGTTTCTTGGCAAAATACTTGTATCTAATGTGTGAGTCCGCATAAAATATAGTTGGTAGTTTGTTCTAGCTGTTGTTGATGTAATTAACCGAGCAACCCAGAGTTGGGGACGGGCCATCATCCCCTAAGTCTGACTTCTATTCTGTTTCTTGCTCTGAATCTGACCTTGGCAGTTGCGCTGATTGATGGCCTAAGTGTTATTTGAGTGTCTATTTAGATTTTTATTTAGCTGCTCTTGGCTTTTATTTCTGCCTGTTTGTTTTTGCCACATTTGGACTATCTTTTTCCCACTTGGTCTCTATTAAATCATATAAGCAGCAGATTGGATGGGCACGTGTGTTATTAATGATATTGCCTTGGCCTTGAAGAAAGCTCAACTTAGATTGATTAGTCTGCGTAAAGCTCAGGCCAAATAAAGAAGGATTAATAGATGGTTGTGATTATGATTATTTCACATAATCAATTCTTATATGTAACAATTTTGATTGAAGTTGCCAATTTTCTAAATGTTTAAAGACTTTTATTATGTTACCAAATGCTTATTATTCAAATGTAGCTCATCGAGCGAGACAATTTAATTTTCTTTAATCAAGTGTCCACTGTCAGAAATGTATTTGGCATACATTAAATACTGAGAGGAGCAATGCAACTATCACAAAACAACAAAATAACATATTCTGTGATATTTTTCGAAAAACATGTTTTGACAAACAAACAAAGGAATAACTGCTGCGAGCTAGATGAAAGCAGTATGCAGTTCATTGTGTTCTATCAGGAGTTGGTTTTAATGAATTGTAATTCGAGCACGTAACACACAGCACTCGAAATCACGTCACGCATACGACCTGTTGAACAGACGAAAACTTAATCAACTACGCAGCTAGGCTGCAGATGCTGCCAGTTGTCCGGGCCATCTTTCAATTAGACCAGCTCTGGTGTACACTGGAACAGGAAATGCCAGTCATTTTCATAAAGCACACTCAACAAAAAAAAAAAAAAAAAACAAGAAACTTGCATAGTATTTGCCCAGTCAACAGTGCGTATGCGTAATGAATTTTGTTTCGACTACGGAATATATTCCTGTGACAGGTGTGTAGGAAATATCAAGCTGTACATGAGCGTGTTTACGTGTGCGTGTGTGTGTCTGCTTGGATAAATGAAAATTTGCTTAGCTCGATTAAATGAACTCGACAAGCTTATAAAAATCGTGCCAACGAGTTGCCAACAACAACAACAACAATAACTGAAACAACGATGCAGCCAGGCAAATCTCATCATGCAAATTAAATTTGGCAAACACTTCCGACACTTGCACAAAAATGTGCGAATTGAATTAAATATGCATGCAAGAAAACAGACAAAACGGGAAAAGAGAGCACGTAGCCCAAAAAGTTTGCACCATGTATAGGGATGTGCCATATACATATTTACAAGCATAGAATATGTGTACTTAGCATGCTTATTTTTATGCATGTGTGTGTGTGCGTGTGTGTGTGTGCTCGTTCCTTGAAGTACTTTCTCCAGCACCCGCTATGAAAATGAAAGTCATCCATTTTTACAATTATCTTTTTTAAGATTTAAGTTAACATTTTTGATGCTGATTATTATCCAGTTTGGCTTGGTCGAGGGTTTCAATTAAAATTTGGACTGTTCAATCAATCATTCAATCAGTCATTCAATAAAAAGTTGCATAAATTAACCGCCATCTGATCTTGTCTATAAACTGTGTGTGAATCAATCCATCAGTCAATCAATCAGTCAGGAGCCTATGTGCGCACTCAATCAGTCTTTCAATAAAAACAGTTGCATAAATTCGGCGCCATCTGATCGAGTCTGTGAGCCGTGTGTTAATCAGTCAATCAATCAATCAGTTGCCTATGTACTTTGTGTTGCTGATCAACACACAGCAATCAGTCAGTCAATCAATCAGACAATTAGTCAGTTTCTGATCTTGTCTATAAGCTGTGTTTTGATCAGTCAGTCAAGCAATCAGTTGCCTATGTGTTAAGTGTTGCTGATCAGTCAATCAGTTGTTGCAATCAGTCAGTCAATCAATGAGTAGTCAAAAGAAATAGCTTCAAATTGCTATTAACAAAGCTGTGTGGATATGTCAATCAGCAAATCAGTCAGTCAGGATCAGCAATCAGTGATTCGCTTTGCCGTTGATTATGTTTCCGGGAACAGCCCGTTTCTTTTCACTATAAAGTAAAAGCTGTTTGTACTTACGGGTGCGCATGCCACGAAAGCTGACAGCTGCCAGAAATGCCAGCAGTACGCTGCCAGCTCCCTTGACTCCAGATCCAGCAGCAAATCCGCTGCCCCTCCTGGCAACAACTTTTGCGCCAGGCTTTGCTCCTCCTCCTGCTGCTGTGGCTCCTTCAGCTGCTCGTCGACAGCGCATTTTATTGCGTGCGAGGATTGGTGGCTGCTTCGTGTCACACCTTGGATATGTGTATTTGTATTCGCTTTTGCTGTTGTTGTTATTAAGTTGTTTTTTTTTTTTTTTTTTGTGCTGTTCGCTTGTTTTTGTTTTTAATCCGAGTTTCATCAGCTCAAGTAGCTTGTCATGGCCCACGGCATAGAACACACATGCATATTTGTTATTTGACTTGTTTGTGCTTCTGGCTCTGCTATTTAATTATATTTTGAATGCTTTCCCAGAGTTGTGTTGCCTGCATTTGCATATAACTCGTCACAGCCTCCGTACGTGACTCTGGCTCACATGTTTCTGGCCAGGCTCAGGCAGCCGCAGGCCCAAAATCTAACCCCAACTCATTTCGCATTTTATTTGGCAAAGGCAACCGCAAAAAAAAAAAAAAAAAAAAAACAAGAAGAGTGCATACGAGAATGAAAAACGTTTTTGTAGAAAACCACAGAAGCCACCTTTGGGCGGCTACTCAGCTGGGGAGTTTCTAACCATTCACATCAAGGTTACGGGATGAATGCATATTTATCTTGGCTGCAGCCGAGTGCCAGGCAACTGGCTGGAAATCGCATTGCCCGGCTCGGGGGCAGTCGAATCTGGAGCTGCCCTGATTGTAAGTCAATAAATTAATGAATTGCGCCCGGCAACGGCCCAGTCACATCTATTGTTAGCCAGATTGTAGATACCCGAATGCAAATACCAAATGCAGCTGGCCTCTTGAATGTTGCCGCTGCTAAATATATATGTAAATCATTGCATTATCTTGCCAGGTTAATAGAGAGTCTAACTCCCTGGAGAGCAGCTTCTGCCACAGCCAATTTAAACTTTCAGAATTCATCTTGTGGCAAGTAACAGCAACAATAACAACACAATGCGAAGCCACAAAAAATGACACATGAAACTATGGCAAAAGCTGGCAAGTTAGCACTCACATACTTTTGACCTCAATTGTATGACATAGGTAAAAATAAATACAGCAAATTATACAGACTTTCCTTGGGCCACATAACCTAGACTACATTTTTTTTAAAAGAAAGACACTTTAAAGAAGTTAGAAGTAAAATTTAATCGTGGCCTATAGAAACCTTAGCACAGGTGTGTGGGTTTTTCTACATGCTACTACATGCTTCTACTAAGACCTTCTTAATATTTAATTCGTATCTTATTTTATTTTTTATTTAATTTTTATAAAATCCTTAGCCACGGACGTTAACCAGTTGCGGATGTTTTTTTTTTTACTTTTTTTTAAATAAGTTAAACACCTTTTAAAATTCTGACAGTGAATCATCCGTCAATCCATCAATTAGTCACTCATTAAAACCAATTGATATAGGTCTTCAATAATAATTAACTTATTTGCTTTTAGTAATTTATAAGAAATTAATTGAACAGCTTTTCACATCATTTTCTCTGTGAAAATTGCTCTTCAGCCTGTTTCCACGTTTAATTGATTTGGTCGTCAGTTTTCTGTTTGTCCGCTTTTCGTTTCGTTTTGTTTTCATTATGCTTTCTCAACGGCTTTCCTTTGTCAGCTCAAAGATGCCCTAATGAGTTTAAAATCTACCTTCTTTTCCACAGGGGAGTCTAGACGTGCTTAGCAAAGAGTCGACTCGGATTATATTTCAATATATTACATCATATGATATGCTGCACAATCGAGGAGCACGTGTGTGAATGGCGCCTAGGCCTGGAGGCTGCTGCAAATGATTTGCCACATTCTTCACAGCATTCACAAGTCTCACATGATTCGCTTTACGTTTTTTTTCCTTTTTTGTTTTTATTATTTTTGTATTTTACGAAAAGTCAACGACGCAATCAGCCTTTGGCGCGGCGTTTGACGTCTTTGACTTTAGATCTTTTGCTGTTGGTGTTGTGTTGTTGTTGTTGTGTTGTTGTTGTTGTTGTTGGCTGTATCCGTTGCGCAGCAATTCGAAATGTGATTTTTGTTGATTTATAAAGGACACATTGCGATTCACAGACACATTCGGATTTGGATTTTGATTTGTATTCACACGCACACACAAAAGACACTGGCGCGACTGTTGCCCCCGCTGAGCACTCACATTGAGATTCACATTCACATTCGTATTCGTATTCACATTCGTATTCATTTATTGCTGCTGCTGTAGCTGCGGCACGCCCAACGCCCACTATCTGACATTTTGGTGTTAACAAAAGCAACAACAACAAGAATGTTCGTTTTATTTTAAACTTCGCGCTCGCCTTTCGAATGTATCAGCCTCTCAACAGCTTTTGGTCGCTTTGGTAATTTTGCAGTCCGCCCGCTCGCACATCCGCCGCCGAGCCATGCAAATCCCCAACTAAACAGCCACAGCAAAAAAGGAGTCACGCGTGTAGCGTGCCAATGCCAGACTTTTGCCAATTTAAAGTTTCATCTGATTTCTGACGTTTCTCGTTTCTCGTTTCTCGTGGTTATCGTTGTCGTTGTCGTTGTCGTTGTCGTCATCGTGCGTGCTGTTGCTCCCCCTGAATGATGTTCCGCTTCTCACATGTTTCGCATTTCATTTGCTTATCATGCCGCTGTTCGGCTTGCTTGATTCGCAACACATACCCCTCATTTTATGCCGTTGTTTCGCTTCGTTCCGCTTCATTTCATTTCGTTGCGCCTGGCTTTCAGGGGCAGAGCGCAACAGAAATGGGATGCTGTGGGCTGCTGTTAAATGTAGCGCATGACTGTTCCTAGCAGTCTGTTAAATTTCTCATGTTAACCGTTTCACGGAAACAGACCGTTAAAACCAGTATTTGTTGCGGGCTTGTTAATGTCATATTTTAACTTTGCCTTTAATATCCTAGAAAGTATTTAATTTTTTTATGAAAACTGACTACATTCGTTAAACATAAACAATAAACGTTGCATAGATTCGTATTTTTATCGTTCAAAGTGGTATTTGTACAAAAAACCTGTTTGTTTAAAAGAAATCATAATTTAGGAGATTTACCATGTTTCTAGGACTACTATTTCATTTAACTCCCATTTTAATAATCAACCAGAAAATGAGTTTCACTTTTTGTCGAGTTGTACATCCTTGGCACTCGTAGCATTGCTCGTTGCGAATTAATTAAAGAGCCCGTCACTTGCTCATATTACAATGTTTTCGACTTGAACAAATTAATTTTCCATCCTGTAGGACTCAATTAACATGATGTCTTTTGAGCTACTAACAGCTCTGTAATGTTTATTCTCGCTGCAGTTGCAGCCCCTCGCTACTTTCCCAGCTCTTTTACATATTAAATGTGCATTTATTTCCGCAATTCGGTAAATTCAATTGTGTTTGCAAATCCAACTTACATTTCATACATTTGTATGTCAGCCATATTGCATAACAGCTATAAGACGACGTGTGTGTGTGTGTTTGGTGTATGTGTGTGTATTTTTCTGCTACTGTTTGGAGTTGTTACGGGAGGGGGGGGGGCGAGGTGGTAAGATATAAGTAACGCACGAATAATTGAGTGCGCATCGTACAAAGGATTCTCGCGTTGACGGCCAGCTGCATCAGGAACGGATGGAGGAGGCGGCTCCACCTTCAACTTTGTTGGCCAAAAAAGGAAAAGTCTGAACAGCATGTTTTATTGACAAAGACACGTGGCAAAAAGCATAACAACAACTGGAGTTAAAGAGAAATTGAAATGGCCGCGGCAGCGAATATTATATTCCCTTTAAAACGCGCTCAAGATTCGTTTAATCGTTCGCCGAACCTTGAACTGGGTAATCTAATCTCTGCGACTGTAATTTTTATATGCTCATCAATGCGAATAATGAAGTCGCTCTGGCCGTTGCTCTTTCTACAGCAGGGTATACATGCTTACAATGACTCGATTGCTGCTTAAGACTCAAGTACAAGTCGTTAAAAAATAAAGCCCTCAAAAGAGGTAGCTGCAAATTGAAAAGAGCAACTGCAAGATGCTACTCAACCCCCACTTCAGGCCCGCGTCTGAGCCAAGAAATCTCCTTCTCCAGCTCAGTCTCCTTGACAGTCTCAGTTTCAGTCTGATTGCGCGACTTTTCTTGCGACATCATTAAAAAGTGTTTAAATACCGCTCGTCGCACACTGCGTATACGTAATATTATATCTACTTTCAAGATGCATTTGCATAGCCCATCTTCACTTCTGTCCAATTGGCACAACTTTTATTGGAGTCGGAATTTTTTATGGAAATTTAATTAAGCAGACATTTTTCTCATTCATACATATGCATGTCTCTACAATTCACTTGCAGTTCAAATGCTTTCCCTACGATTGTTTGGCCAAAATAGTAGCCGAACACTTGGTCAACTATTTGGGCCAATGCCACAGTTGATAAAGAAAGGAAAGGCAGGCTGAACGATTGCAAAATAAATATGCCCAAATGTGCATGGCAGCCGCAAACAAAGAAGACGAGCAACATTTAAATATTGCACAAAATATATGATATTTACCACAAGTTCTTTTCTACAATCGCCTCCAGCTTCGAGTGCAGCATATGTTTGAGGATTTTAAAAATGTACAGCAATGCAAACAGGGGAAGAACACGAAATTAAAATTATAGTTTAGTATTTGCTGAGACATGCCTATGTCTCCTTGTTGTCTTATATTTACATATAAAACAAATATTATAGAGCAACAGTTGCTGTAATATGCCCTTCGCGTTGCATTTATTTTGAAGTTTACCAAACTGAAAGCAGACAACATTCAAGTGTCAGCAATGTTTTTCAAAGTTGGGCAGTTGATAAAAACTATGTTCGGGGCAGCAATAGCTCTGATTGAATCCTTGAGTTTTGACCTGCTTACACATATGTATTCGTATATATGTTAGACTATATATATATATACACCCAATGCGATGTTTGCTTAAATTCCTTGCATTTCAAATTTTTGGCGCTCGAAAAGCAACTTGAAATTCCGCGACGCTCGCTGAGTTGCTAAACAAATACCATTGACTGGTAAAATGAGTACAGACAATCGCACAGGTTTCAAACGGGCCCACTAGAACTGAATAAGTGGGTTCGAGCTGGGTGGTTACAATGGGGTGGAGAGACTGAGGCCGATAGGGTTCGAGCTCTTTGGCTAGAAAGGAGGGAGAGACTGAAGCCAACAGCGTTCGAGCTGGTTGGTTCAAATGGATGGGAAGGGTTCGATTAGGTGTGCCATAAATTGAATTGTGTGTACATTTTGTTGCTGTTGTTCTGTTTAGTTTTGTGGGCAGCCACAAACTTATTAAAGGTGCTGCAGATTTCAATTTGAAATTTAAAACAGCTTTTCGGCCGTTTGCCAATCAAATGCTGAACTTGCGGAAATTGTGGCAGGCTTTTGTTGTTGCTGATTTGAGCTGCTGATTGGGTTGCTTTGTGTGCCACTGAAAGCCATTCAAACAGACACACACACGCACACACACACACACACCCAATACAGTTGCTTGTCATAAATATAGCTTGGTCGGCCCCTTTTCCCACCCGGAGTGTCTGAGTGTCTGAGTGCTAGGGCCATTTGTGGCAAGGCACGCTCTAAGTGAGTTGTGGCCAAGTGTTGAGCGTTACGTTGCTAAATCATACACACACACACACACACACACACACACAAATACACATACAAGTGTATTTAGAATATGTGTTACACTTACGTTGGTTAAAGCCCTTGACTTGAGGCTTGGGTTGATTTAGGATGCGATGATTTTAAAGGCAACTCCTGCTGCATATGCTACTTAGTTGTCTGCGATCAAGGTTTCTGTTTGATATGGCCACTTGATATTTGCAATTGTAGTTAAATATATATTCAATAGGGCAAATAATAATAATAGCATATCCATTGCCAAATAAACACGCTCTTGCTGAATTAAACGGCTGTCAAATGGCTTTTGATTAAATTGTAAATTTGTCAAAACTTGATTTGATCGAAATCATAAAATGCTGTCAATTGCATTTAAATAAATTTAAATTCATTCAATTCATTCAACTCGTTTTGCTTTTCACTACTTTGATGTCGGACAAAAAATTGTAGTTGAAACCAAATTCAAAAGAATTTTTGTGTTTTCCCCTAGCAAATACGGAATAGTTTTTGCCGCTCAATTAGTAAAGCCCGCAGTTGCGTCTAAAAGTTTTAGCAATTTGCACACAAATTTCAATTCATAATGAGCACATAAAACCAGCCCAAAATAATTAATTAGACCCTAGCAAAATGTACACAAAGCGACAATTTGTAATATGTATTTTATCTGCCTCGAATAGAGGATAAAAGACTTAAAGGCTAAATGAATTAAAGTGCGTCAAATTATTATAGAAGCAACGTGGAATAATATTATCATAATATCTGCTGCTGCCTGATGGAAAATGCGTATATAAAATAAATAAATTCCATATCGGTTCAATTGCAATTAATTATATGAAAATTGCGCCAGCTTTGATTTCGACATATTTATGCTGCGCCACTTTTTTTCCATACAAAAAAAAAAAAAAAAAAAAAAAGTAAAACTAACATGCATAAATGAAATGTATACAAATGAGAATTGTGAATTATAAATTCAGCGAAATGAGAACACAGAGACACAGGCTAAATATGTTTACCTATTGCGGGTCGCAAGGGTTCGCACATACAGACTTACAACCCCATGTATCTCATATGCATTTATAAAAGTGTGCCACGCCCATGTCCTGGCCGCATAAACAGCAGCCGAATTTGTAGTTGTCAGTTTTTCAGTGACCCGTATGATATATTGGGCAAACAGCAAACGCAACAACAATTGTATGCAAATAAACATTACACAGGCCAACAGAATTGTGCCGTAAATCAGAAAGTAAATTATGTTTTTGCCAGCAACAAAACACACACTCCGAACATGCGTGGTAGCACTTCTTCCTGGGTGTATCAGAGGTTCACCCGTAGAGCTTGCTATCTGAATACTTTGATAAGAGAATAACTTATTTTTCTGGCTGTAGTCTGCTACTTTAGTCACTCCATGTGATGTACGCGCACACTGATACTTAGTTGTTGAGAATTTTAGCCATAACTGCAGAAATTTGTTGAAATTTCATTTGAAAAATACAATCCCCTTGGGTGGAAAATGCGTGAAAGTTAAATTCTGGTTCCAACTCATTTCAAAGCTACTTTTAAGTTTCTTTCATATTTTAACAAAGGCGAATAATATGTGATTTGTAAATTTGGATAAAAAATACCTTATCTGGTAAAACACTTGTTTACGAGTTTTGTGAAATTTCATTGTGATCTTGATCCTACGAATAAGTTTCGTTAGTCAGTGAGTCAGATATGGAAAAGAGATTTGTAAATATGGATAGGAAGAAAAGTTGTGAAAAATTCAATCTACTCCTCGGTGGAAAATATTCAAAAGTTCAATTCTAGTCCAAGCCGTTTTAAAGTTAATTTTCTTTTGTATTTTTCCAAACGCGAAAAAACTGTAGAAAAGTGATATGCAAATTTGAAGAAAAGGGAAATTTAGGAAGTACCCTAACCATATATCTTTGAACTCATATTACCAATTCTTGCTGTTGGGTGTTGTGGGCTTGGATTTTTGTTTGGACTGTCAGTCGACGGCATTGGCATTGGCATTTCAAATGCTTTGCTGCAATTTGCCGATAAACAAATATGGCGGGGAAATCAAATTTATCAACATCAGAAAAGCGGCAAATTTAATAGCGTTGCGCAGTTAACGAGTTTTTCCCATTGTTATGCTAAATTCTTAATGTTGAATATTCGCATTTTTATAAATCCACTTGAATAACGAATACCAATTGGTAAAAAGTGTAATTTAATTCAAAGAGTGCAGCCAAAAAGCAATAAACAGAGGCGCACTTTCCATTTTCAGTTGGCCGCGGGCCGAAACTGCGAACACGGCCAGGATCGGGCGACCCCCTCGCCCACGCTCCTTGTGTCATGTGTCATGTTTGCCTTAAATGCCGCTGCTGAAAATACAATCATTGTTATTTTGCCTGCTCTTTGGCCAATCGACGTTATCTGCATGCTGTTGCCGTTTTTGCATTGAATGGCCATAAGACTGCGTGACCCACACCCAGTGCCAGTACCACAGTACCACAACCACGCCCACTCTCCTGCCACTTATCCAAAGTGCCCGCACACACAATTAGCAGTTAACATAATTACATTGGATGCCGCCAGGTTAATGATGCCCACTTGCCCGCGATAAGACCGGCTCCCCATAGTCCCCCCTTTTTTTTTCCACATTCTCTTGCATTTATTTATGGCCTTATGAATGGCATCCTCATTACTGTGAGCTGGAGAGGAGGCTTTGCTATCAGTTTCCCCAAATGAGACACAATTTTTTTCATTTCATCCTTTTGCATTCTTTTTAGTCTTGTTTTGGCATATTCATTTTTGGGTCAGCAGAAAGCGAACGCATTAAAATTAAAAGCATATTAAACAATTAAAAAATCTTGACTTATTTTTTGAGACAGCTGAAAGCTGAAGGCAAAAGTAATTAATTGATATACTTACTATATGTATAAGTATATTGATTTTATGATATTTATAATGGTGCAATAAACTCTCAGCCCTCAAGGGATTTGATTTTTCACAGCACAAAATAAAACCGATAAAAATTACAACTATTTGATAAAACCGTTTTCCACAAATCTTCCACAACTGCGGTCGGACTTGGCTCGATTCCAGCTTTCTAGCATCTGCTATTTGGACAGTTCGTTGGACATCAGCGAGTCTTCAAAAACATCATAACAGCATATAATCCTGCCACTCATTGTTGTTTCGAGTGCAAGCACTTGACATTTACCTGACGCTGGCTTTTGCCCCGTTGGGCTCAGGTTGGCGACCGGGGGGCAGTTGTATGTCATGTTCCCACTGTCTCTTTAGAGTTGTGTGGACAAGTACGAGTAGCACATGTATCTACTATTTAGTTGCGCTCGCCCAGCTGCTGATGTGGCACAGCAGTTGCAGTTGCTGTTTATGCTCTTGAGCTTTACGAGTTTATAGATATGTGGCTGTGCTGCTTGACCCACAAAGGGCAGATGATGTGATTTGTGCGGCGAAAGCGGCAACGTTGACGTCACAGCCAGCAGCCAGCATTTGAGTTCAAAATGTCAAAGGACATAAAAATTTAAATCACGTCACTAAGAGAGAGAGACACAGCACAAAAGACACACCAGCTACGGGCCGGGGTAAAGGGTTTGGGTACGGCTTTGTGTTACGTGGTTTGAGTTTTGGAGCTAGTGTCCGCATCCGGCCATAATAGGGCGACATGTAAATAGTTGGCCAAGGCTTGTACATGTACTCTCCTCTGTCTCATTGTGTGTGTGTGTGTGTTCGTTAAGCTGCTTTTGAGGCTGGCACTCAGACAGGCTCTCACCTGTGTGTGTGTGTGTGCCGCTTGTCATGTTACTCGGGCGTGGGGAAATTCTTGTTACGCTTTTAAGCCGCCGCCTGTGGTTGACATGTCACGTTGGAGCCCACCACACCCACACACACACACACACACACACTGATTCCACCAATTACAAGCGCATATATGGACTACGATGCCTAACCGAGCCCCGCCCAGCCCATTAAAACGCAATTAAAGTTGCAGGCGTTAATTGTGCCGCTTGTGTGCGTTTTATTTACTTCTTTTTTTTATATATAAAATTTTATTTTTATTATTTTCATCTATTTTTTGTTGAGAGTGACTTAGCAAAAATTAATTACTTTTGGCCTGCCAAAGTTGCCAAAGTCATTTAAAAAGAGACTCGGCTAAATATGCGCCCAAAAGCCAAGCAAATGTGCGCGTTCCCCAAAACGCCTTTCGCCTGCAAAACGCCAGCTTGTCAGTTTGCACTAAGGAAAACTCAAAACTAGGTTAAATAAATACTTTGGCATGCTTTAAAAATACTTCCGGCTACCATTGCGTTGTTGTGGAAAATGCTGCAACATTCCTGAAAATACTTACGCCAACAAAATGTCCAAGCTCTAAAAATAGAGATTTACATTGAATTTTTGACAGTTTGCTTGGCAGGAATTGATCAAGTCAAGGAGTTTCCTTGGAATTCTAGCACTTATTTTTATTTTTTAGAGAAATACAAAGGAAATCGTGCTAATGAATCATGTCCATGAATAATGCCGCAGGATTCACTGGGAATCATCGTGAGCAGCAGCACATGCCAAGAGGATGCGTAGGCGTATCTGGCTTAATGGGGTCACACACACACACACACGCGCGCACACACACACACACACACACACACGCACACTTCATCTTCCGGCTGTGTCCTTATAGTAACTCATCTGACCCGCCCCACGAGGCCCGTTGCACTCGCTCGCCTTGCAGTTAAATCCGTTTGCCTGGCAACTTTATCTTTCAGCACAGATTTTCAATGCTGCTGCCGTTGCATGCAACAAACTTTTGTTTATTCCACTTACCACTGCGCTGCTCTTTTCTGCTGCTGTTTCATGTTTGTTTTTTATTTTTTATTTACCCTTCTTGCAGCTGTCGTGAGTTTTGGCTTAAGCGCCAGTCGACGGCGACGTGCCGCTGAAATAATTAAGTTGCCAATGCAGACGGGCGGGCAGACACACAGACAGACAAGCAGACAGACAGATGGACAGACAGACAGGCGCAAGCAGGCTTTCAGTTTAGTTTCATAGATTTTCAATTGGGCAGCCCCAAAGGTGGGAGGGGTTCACACAGCTGGCGCTGCTTTAAGGGTTTGTATCAAACTTTGAAATAATCGCAAGTCAGCGAACAATTCAGAATACATTTATTAAATATTTTGACGGGATTTGAGCCATAAAGGTGAGCTGCATTCTTGCACATTTGCATATTAAAGTCATAAATGCCTTTTACCTGTCCGCACACAGACACGCTCTGACAGCTACATGATCAATGTGTGTGCATTGAAATCGTTCTCTGTCTCTCTCTCTCTCTCTCTCTCTCTCTCTCTCTCTCTCTCTCTCTCTCGTTCAGCAAGCATTATCCTTGATGTGCAATCATCGTCCTTATTAGTTTGTTCACGCTGATTGCGCTCATCAGGCAGCTCGTTATTTGCCTGCTGCTGCTGCCTCTGCTGCTGTTGTGATTATTGTTTTCGAGTTAATGACCGTTGAAAATGGCTTTTTATACCCATTGATAATAAGTAAAAAGGGTATACTATTTTTGTGCAAATGGCAGATCTTATAAACTATATATATATTCTTGATCAGGAAGGTCCGATCCCGAAAACTATAGAACTTATCGCCATACCCCTTTATATTTACATACATTTGCTTGCCATATGTATGCCCTGATAATTTTTCAAAGCTCGTAAGCTATTCAAGAATACAACACTTTTAATGAGTTTGCTACAGCGTTTATCCGACTACACTCCCGACTAGAGCAGTTCTGTGATTGAGGCCAAAAACCTCTCTGGAAAACTTTTCGAGAAGTTGCTCATGTTTAACACTCTAGACTACTATTAAAATGCACATATATTTATGCCTAATAGCTGCTTAAATCTTATTTTAAACATTTTAAAGCATAAGCTGCAAATAGAAAACAAGCGTTAAATTTCAGGCAACACAAATTCCGCTAATGCGACAGCTTATGAATGCCAAGCAACAAGCTTAGTCCCGCCTCCAAAACTTCACCCCGCCAAGCAGAACATGTCAAACAGTTGAACATTTGCAGCAACAGCAGGCTCAAAGAGCTCGAAGTGCATTTAACAAGCGCCTGCATCAGAATATTACGTATACGCATGGCTGGCTGAGCCCACCACGGCCGCAACATGTCGCTTACGCTAGCGTATAGTTGTTGAAAGCAAAGCCGCTGAGCCTGAATCACAGTTTTTGCTCTTGCTGTTGCGTTGGAGCCACAAAGTGGCTTAAAAGAATATTAGCTCGTTTACTCCCTCACTTTTACTGATAGTGTGCAATTTCTTGGTCAATTCCTTTGAGCTCGTAATGCTTGGATCGGCAAAGGTTTTAACCATTTCCAAACAGGAAGAAAAAGAACCCTGCTGTTTTGCAGATGTAAATCAATTACAATCAATCATTTTATGCCAGTCATAATTGCTCGCTGGCTAAAATAGCAAAGAATTGTGTGCATATGTGCAGTGGGCCGGTTGCATAGAAACTGAATGCGAAATCAATCGAGGGCTGGAAATCGAACATTGACAGAAGCTGGCAGCAGCATAGGGCGGCCCGTCGAGCAGACATTTTTATGCTTGGCTGAAGCCTGAAGCGTAAAAGCAATTTTGTCTGTGCCACACCTTCAGGATGTGGGGCAAGTGGGGCAAGTGGGGCGGGCAACAGGCAAATTTCAGGAACGCATCAGTGAGCATTGCTCAGCAAAGCAGCCAAGACATTAGGCAGCAACTAAAAACTCTGGCCAAATGCTGGCAAATTTTCAACTTATAAGTCAATCAGATAGAAAAAAAAAAGGCGAACAAAAAACAATACACGCAGGCAAACACAGGCGGTGGCATTCACTGCGTATACGTAATTTTTGCAGACAAAAACTTTTCCCTGCGATTAGGGCAAACTTTTGCCAGCTTTAACCGCACATCCGCGCCGCATCCGCATCCGCTTCAATAATGCTTAGCCTCTCATGTCTTCGACAGCTGCCAACGACGCCCAATGAAGGCGCACTCAACGGTCGTGGATCTCTGCCAGAACGATGTCGATGTGCTTGTCCAGCTGCGCCAGCTGCAGGCCAATCATCTGTGGCTGCGCGAGCAGCTGACACAGCTGCAGCGGGATGCGTTTGCCAGGCGTTTGCTTCAGCAGAGGAGCCTCTTCGAGGGGCGAGCTGCCCTTGAGAGACAACTGCGACAGCTGCAGCTGAAACACAACCGACACTGGGGCCTGTGAAGTTGAGTGCATGGGGATGGGCTGGACGAGCTGGACTTGTGTGGAAATCAGTTTGAAATTATCACAAGCTCAAATTAAAAGTTTAAAGTTTGAACATTAAATTTCGTTGAATAGTGAAATGCAAATACTTATTTTAATATAGAGGTTCCAATTTAAAAAAAAAAACTCTCTTTTCTTAGTCTTTGTGGTTGTCTCCTGATCATGAGGCAATCAGCTGGTTAGTCAGGCAAACCATTATATATATATATGGCATTATATATATATATATATTTAGTTAACTTATCAAGCTCTCTCTTAAGATAGCCACAACTGCAGGCCGCACCAGTTGACATTTGTGGCATCAACACTGACCAATAAATCAGACCCTAGTCTAGCCACAAGCTGTCCCGCTCTGACCATGAGACTAAACCCATTTTGGTTACACCTCTTGTCGCCGCTGCCAGCCCACATAACAGTTCAAACATAAACGGAACAAAACACAGACCAAAGACATGAGACATTAGAAGTACAAGCCCACCCCACCCCCCACATGCCTCTTCCGGCTGCTAAGCAACTGCCAGTTATAGTCGCAAGTGCGGGCTTCTACCCGCTAGCCCATTATTTCCTGCCTGCACTCAGTTGGCTCCACATTGCCTTAGACAGACACACAGATACACAGACATTCAGCCACACACTCGTGTCGCCTGTAAATGACACCTAGCGTGTTATCATTAAATCCTTGGCCATACATGGATGCGAATGACAACACTTAAGTGGACCATAAACGCCAACAAATGCAAATGCAGAATGGAATTATTGCCACAGTCGGGGATGGGAATGGGGATGGGGATGGGGATGGGGATGGGGATGGCCTTGTGGCTGGGAATGGGTTTGCCGTAAAAGTGTTTGCATATGCAAAGGCACACCATCAGACCACGATTGAGCGCGGGAAGGCAGCTGGCCCAACCTGACCACGCCCAGCCATAAAGCCAGCTCGTGTGCATTTCACCGATATAAATATTTATATAAGTTAATCGGTTTATGGAGCACGAGTAATTGAATTCCGGCTGAAATGGAGACCCATCATAACAACTGGCGACCCGTTTACAGCAACTGCTGCCGCTGCTGCTGTTGCCGTTGCAGGTGTCATGTGGCACGGTTTCTTATATACATTTGTGCAGGCTCCGCTGCATGTGGCATCAAAATTATTTTTAGCTTTGGCGCCAGCCGTTGCCGGAAGTGCTTGCGCCCTAGCATGCTGCTGTGCCACTTCCGGTTAGCTGCACATTAATTGCAATTAAATTTGGCATTACGGGCGCTTACCACAAAGTCCGCTCCATCCGCCCCACTAGCCCCACCGGCCCCGCCAACCACTGCCCCACAACGCAACGCACATTTAACGCTCGTTGCAATTTTTGCTGTTGCATTTTCCACTTCTTGCATAATTTAAAGTTGTTTGCTTTTGGTTTCCAGCCATGACCATGTGCTAGGGGCGTGTGGGGGGGACGTTCATTTTGATGTTGTTTTCAATTAACTGTGCGTCTAACTAAATGGCAAGTAAATTAATGTTTATAGTGCATAAATATGCATTTATAGTGTGCGAGTGTGTGTGTGTGTGTGTGTGTGTGTGTTTACGGCCGTAATAGAGCGTGCTGTGGCCATTGTTGGTAGCACTTAACTATTATGGCATTGTTATGGGCGCATTTCAAGTGGAGCATATCAGTCAATTTTTACAAAACCCGTGCAACTATCGATATTTTAAAAAGGAACCGAGTTCATACCTCGGGCTTATATACGCATTAGGTATTGAATTAACAGCAGCTAGTAATCAATTTAAGCAACATTTACAAAATGTGCATTATGCGAAATATTCCATTGAATTATTGAAGAACGAGGAACAAGGCTCGAACCCCAGGCTGATGTATAGACTTGGTATTGTAGTAGTAACAACTAGTTGTATCTAAATGTTATATGGCTAGCTTTTAACTACATGCATGTGGTAGTTAAAATAATAGTACGTTTATACTGAGTTCCCTCCATTTGTTATTTATTTTGCCTTGTTAACAACTCGACGCGTGTTTATCCCTTCACTGTCTAATTGTCAGATTTAAAGCTATCCTCTCATAAGTTTCAGCTATGTTTTTTATTTATAGTTTTTAGTTCATGATATATTTTGCATATGTAAACACCCTCAGGCCACGTTACGGCGCACACACAATGAACCTGGCACTATGCTAGACAGAATTCAAACATGAAAATGCATTTGGAAAATCAGACAAATAATATATTTAGCTGTCTGCTTTCTATTGTTTCATTCAAATTGTGGCCAAGTCAACAGCAGACAGAGAAACATAATATACAAAAAAAATCATTAGTGACCGACAGAGACAGAAGAGAGTCTAATCCCATATATACTTTATGTTTTTATTTTATATTATTCAACATCGTTTTTAGGGCGTAAAAGAATTTTGACCATTTTCAAAGAGGCGTTGCTTTCCCAAAATATGGCATTATATCGGTACACCTTCTGATCATAGTAAATGCCATTTAAATTGCTAAAAACAAAGAAAGACAATTATGTTAAACTGTAATTGTTGTAACAAAGCTGCAGTAATTCATACCTGTGTGCACAGTCATTGTACCACCAGCCACCAGCACATTGGGTTCGACTTGCGCAGTTGCCAGAACTCTTGTCATCATTGTCGCGATCGTATGTGCTGAATTTATGATTTTTGTGATAAGTCAAGGCATAATGTGTTGCATTGCCCTCAGCCCGACCCAAGGTGATCAGTCTGTATTGATCGTCCTCGCCAGCAATGGCAAATTCTGCATATCTTACATATTGGATATTGCCATCAAAGTCTTCCATATGTATGTAAAGCTCATGCGGCTGAGCGTTCGTCAAGTGATGAATATTTTCCAGACCTAAGAAGAAGTCACCACCAAAGTTGCCAAAGCCTGTGCGATATGTGGTCCAATTCCTATAAAAGTCTTCCTGACCATTGATACGCTGTTGGATAACCACCCAGCCAGGACCTGCCGTCCCGCTGTCACAAGGAACATTGATCGTTATATTATTTGGTTTAATTTCGTGAATACCCGGATTATCTCCGAAGTGAGTGCAGCTATTCGGAATGGGCCGATCTTGGCAGGTTTTTAATTTCCTGGCACAAATGTTGATTTCACCCTCGATATTGGATATTTTTTTATCTTTGTGATCAATTTTATTATTATTATCTTCAATTTCCACCTTCAGTTGATCGATATAGTTTAGCAAAGGTCTAACAGCCTTATGGATGTACTTTCCGCATTGCTCCTCAGCTATTAAGGTTGCCTTGATGCCAACAAAAGTATTATTTATTTATTTTATAGATGCTGTTTGTTTATTATGTTTTTACCTCACTTTCATTAGTGTGTGCTTCACCTTTGATTCCTATTGGGCTGATATAAAGCACATATAGAAGCACAACAAATTTCATTCTAAGATTACGGAACTGAAATTCCGCACTCAACTGGACTCGGCAAACACGAAAATAGACTAAAATATGGAAATCAGTTGAAAGTTCAGACCTCCAACATTTCGAAAACCGATAAGCGATCAACAGTAGGTAAGCATCTCAAAAATAAACGAGGGAGAAGCGTTCTCTTCGGCACGCCGAACATTTAATACCCTTGCAGACCCAACATTTTCCTAAGTTTTCCATCCAACTTAATTTTTGCGCTATATGATATAGTAGTCCGATGTTAATAGGATTTTTCAAATATTTTAGGAGCATAGTAAATCTAATAAATGACGAGTTCGTTTCAGATATCTTAATATTCGAGAAAGTTTTTCATACAAGAATCGTTCCTATGACACCTATATAATATTGTGGTATAACTTATAAATGGCGAGTTTGATATCTTAAAAAGTAAAAAAGTTTTCCATGCAATAACGTAATTTTCGACCGATCGTTCCTACGGCAGCTATATAATGAAGTGGTCAGATCCAGCTGGTTCCGACATATGTTCAGAAAAAAACACTTCTGCAAAGTTTCCTGACGATAGCGGTGATAGACTAGTTCGCATAGAAACAGATGAACAGACATGGATATACCTACTTGACTGTTGATACTGAGCAGGAATACATATATATTATTCATGGGGTCGGACATGCTTTCTTCTGCATGTTACACACATTTCGACAAATACATTATACCGCGATCCGGTCACCTAATGCAGTCATGCCAAAAGTTGATACCTAGTAAAATAAAATATCAAACAAAAGTAGCATCACATACACAGAGCACAGCATTCAATCGCAGTTGTAATTCTTGTACGGCCAGCGGGTATATGTAGATATAATCGCAGGTTTTCTTAATTTTTGTGTTTAACGTTAGATCATATTATGCTATGGAATATTTGTTAATTCCCAAATAGAAAGCAGCATTCAGTTTGTGGTTTAAAATAGTGGGTACTTCTAAATCGATTTATTTACTTGATTTGGGCGACGGGGTGATAGCTATAACATTAAATGTACTTGATATACATATACATATATACTATTCTAGAAGCTACATATCAAGTTTACTGACACTAGCTCATAAAAAATAGGATTTTGATATCGATTCTTATGGGTTAGTTGGAAACAAGGCAATGGGAGGATCTACCCTCAAACTTTCAGGTTTCTAGCTCTTATTGGTTCTGAAATCCTTGCGTTCATAAATACGGACGGACGTTAGGCAAACAGACGGGCATTGGTAGATCGACTCGGATTGTGATGCTGATTTAGAATATAAATACTTAATGGGTTTGGAGATGCTCTCTTCTGCCTGTTACATACATTTGCCCCTTTTTTGCTCATTTTCAATGGGTTCAAGGCATAAAAATAATCAAATCAAGAAATGGAGATACCTTAAACCCGTATATACATTATTTGACTCATATTATTTTCCATTGTTTTTGGGGCTGAAATTTCAACTCAACTGGAATAGGCAAACACAAAAATAGACGGAACAAATTTGGAAATAAATTGAGAGCTCAGATCTCCAAAATTCGGAAAACTTATAAGTCATAAGCAATTGTTCGCGAACTATAAAAGAAAACCCAAACAACCAACTCTTAAGTGAGCTTTATGAAAGAAATAACGAAATGCTGCTCATTGTCAGCTCAGTTAAATCCCTGTATTGGATGTATTTTGTTTAAATATAATAAAAGCCAAGATTTATATATTAAACCAAGGATAAATTATAACTCACGTGTGAATATGCAACAGGCTGGGCAGAAAATCTTGGTCAAAAATACTCAAACGAGCCGAACGAACAGGTTGACAGGCAGACAGACATGATTAGATCGACGTGTCTTATGACATCTATATACAAATATATGAATACTTTATAGGGTAAGGAGACATTACATACACTTGAACGAAGCTAATCTACCCGTATTATCAACTTTCAATGGGTATAAAAAAAACTCGACCAGCTAAAGATGCGATAAAAAAGAATGTACTACAGCTGTACCACGTGTTGCATACCCTGTAAAAAATGAAAAGGGGAGTAACAAGCTGTATATGACTTTAACGAGCTTAGTGTTTAGATTTATTTGTAAGTTTAGAGCAGATGTATGTTAAGAACTTTAAGATTATCTCAAGATGTGCCACACCCAAGCCTCTTCTCTCTCCTGCTCGCCTGGATTCTTATTTGAATTGTTGAAAAGCATTCGCTATATAACCGCAAACTTGGCACCTGCTTCAAGGAAAAACTTTTGGATAATGTTTGGGAAAATTCAATAGCTGCTCAATTCGATTAAAGCATCTTTGGCTGGCACTTTTTAATTGCATAACACATACTTTCACGCTGCTTGTTGCTTACACTTCACTTGCAACTTTGTCACTGAGCTAAATGGGGCGGGGCTGGGCTCGCTGTGTTGCGGGGGCAGCAGCGATTGGTGCCAAAGGCAAAAGTTCATTTTAACAAGTGAACAACTTTCAATGGGCAATTAAAAGGGCATACAAAACATGGGGACGACAACAGCAGAGTTCAAGTCTTTGCCAACTGCGAGCTGCAAAACTGTTCGAGCAGCGGCTCAGCGGAAGAGGAGAACGGGCAGGGGAGGGCGGAGCGGAGCAGGCTGTGATGGGTTTGGAGTTGCGTAGGGAATGCAGCGTCGCCTAAAAACGCACAGGAAATGTTAACAAAATGCACTGTGCAGAGTTTACAAAGTTTTTGGCCGAAAGGCAATTAAAGTTTTTGGCACTAGCTACAACAACAACAACAACAAATACAACAACAAAGGAAGCGCAGCGATGTGTGCTCAGATTGGCCGTGGTCGTAAAAGGAACAGACATTGCAGTTGCACTAGCAGCACGGATCCGGTAGTTTAACTATTCTAGATAAATCACTCGCGAGTGATAAAATCTAATTGTACCAGGTTCCCATTGAAAAGGTTGTTTAAAAAACAGGGTATATTGCAGCTGTGCTTCTGTTCGTAACACATATTTCTGAGAAGAACGACAAACCTTATGGACTGTTCACATGAGGGGTCTTCAAATTAAAGTATTTTCTAGTAAGTTAGATTATATTGTTTCATAATAATTTCCGTCAGCTAGGATCTCCCAATCTCATCTATTCTATCCATCTATGGTATCCATTGAGTTTGTTTGAAGAATAGGATATATTGCCGTTGTGTGCATGTAAGTAACATATCCCACATTCCGAGCAGAACGACTAACTTTATGGACTATATGCGCCAAGGGCTTAAAACTTAAAGTATTTCCTAAATATAGTGCTCAAATCGAAAGATATCTATAATAATATCCATCAGCTGGGATTTCTCAATCTAATCTATTCTAGATAGATCACTCGCAAGTCATAGAATCGAATTGCACCTGATACCCATTGAAAATTGCTTTTGTGGGTATATAACATACGTAAAATTAATTTCGGAGAAGAACGGATAACTTTATGGACTGGAAGAGCCTGGGGCTGAAAATTTAAAGCGTTTCCTAGTCAGTTTCATAATTATATCGCTCAGAGCTTAATATTTCTATATCTAAGTTCCGACTGACGACAGTCAATAAATAAATAAACCTTTCGGTCTAAGCTTCTAATGGAATTTGTGTGAGCCAGATTACATTTGAGATACATCTCAGTGCGCATCCTGTGTGTGTTTGCTCAACGTGTCTTATTAATTAAGTTTGCGTTTGCTCTGTGCAAAGATAAGTTGCAATTCGTAGGCCTTTTGCTTGCTGCCACGCCCACTAAGCGAGTAATTGGCATCAAATATTTTAATGAGCGTCAACGTGTCAATGTCACGATTTTCGTCTCAAAATATTTACAAGATATGGAAGCGGAATAATTAACATTAAGTCAGGCGGCGAAAGAGCACAGCAGCCGAGTATTATGCACTCGGCCTGGGGCTGGTGGATGGATGGCTCGGGCTGGGTGCGGAAATTTAAATGCCAAGACGCTGCTGTGGATATGGATATGATGATGCGTGCGCGCATGAGGTGCATTAAAGGAGCTGCACGCTTATTTCCATATGCCAGCAGTGGTGGCAGTGTCAGGTGAAAGCTGCTGCTCTTTTTGCTGGTGCATTAACACCTCAATGCCAAGGCAGGTCGCTGCCTGCAACGTTTGTACACTCACACTCACACACACACATGCACACACTCGACGCTTCTTCACAATGTTGCTGTCACTTCATGTGGCACGTAATGACATGCGGCTGCCAACGCTGTGGACGCGTAGAGAGCCGCATGCCTCGCCAGCAGCCATTCGCTGGCAACACTTGCATTATAATTTATGCAACCGCAGCCAGCCAAAAAACCGCAAATCTTGCAGCGCTTCAATGCACATCAACCGCATCAGCCACTCGAGCAGCAAGCGTCTGGTCCTTGCTATCGATGCCTTCTTACGCACTTGGCAGCAGTTTAACCAAAAAAAAAAAATTCGCAAGCTGCTCGCTCTGCGCCGCAGTTCATCTCAAATAATGCAAGTCATGATGAATTAAATTAAGTCTTGGAATAAGTTATATGTAAAGCTGGCTATGGATAAAATTTGGCTTAAGAACTAACCCAGAGAGAGTTTTTGAGCCTTGTAGTTGTGAACTTTTTTTTATATAAAAGTGAATTATCTTCTCATGCAATTAATTGGGTTATCTTTCTCCTCCGTCTTTTCTTAATTGGCGTGTAAAATAGTTTATTAAATATGTGTTCAGCAATGATTGATTATAAAAAGTATATACAAGCATGTACAAAGTTCCTCCTCACTAAACAGGAATAATTTAAGTAGAATATTTAAATATAAATGAATACTACACATATTTAAAGTTTAAGCATATTAAAGGCTGTGATCTATGCTGACATCCTGGCCAGCTGCAAGAGATTCAAGTTTAAGCAATTTCTAAAGGAGATTCCATTCAAGCATTCAAGCTTACCCCACAAATTCAGCTGGAGACCGTGTCGGCGACAATTAGATACTGGACATAGGGAGTCCTTGTGCTTGATATTTTGGTGGGCATCTCGAATAGTTGCGGGTAGTTGGACGTTTGCGGCCACTTGGCCAGTGCCATTTCCATAGTCCAGCGTAGCGCCAAATCCTTGTAGTAGCCCCGACGCAATGCATCGACCTGTTCCAATTTAGCCAAGTGCGCCAGGCTCTGCTCGTGATAGCCGGTGACATCAATGGCGCGCATGAGCAGCGCACTGGTCAGCAGCGTCCACTTGCTGTCCGGCTCGTACTCGAGCAGATCCAGGCACGACTGCAGCTGGGTTTGCAGCTCGCCCAGCAGCTCCTTGCTGCAGCTGGCAGTGGCGTGCGGCGGCACAAAGTAGTAGAGACTCTTATCACTGGGCTGCACAGAGAGTTTCAGGCGTTGTCCGGCCAGTGCCAGGACATAGTCCTGACTGGGATCGATATAGATGGCTTGGTCGCATTGCCATTGAGTTTTCTCGCCGTTAGTCGGCTGCCATGGCTGCAGTTGCCACGTTTGCTGCTCGCTAATGAGCTGAATCTGTAGCTGCGGCAGTTCTGGATAGGGTTTCTTCAGCGCCAGTTGTGCCTTATGGGGCCAACAGCGGAAGGCAGCCACTGCGACTGGCTGGTCACGCTCCTGGGCGCCGCTGCCCAGCAGCCACCGCTGATAGAACCAGGCGCTGCTGTCATTGGGATCGGTAAAGGCGGCGGTCAGCACCATTTCCAGCTCCTCCTGCAGCTTGTGCTCGCTCATGGGCCGATCGTGCTGCTCGTTGGGATAAAGCGTGGGCAACAGCAGGCTGCGATGATGCCAGCTGGAGTAGTTGGAGAAGTTCACCTTGATTTTTTCCGTGCAAAAGTCCAGCTCCTGCTCAGCGGGCACAGCCGCCTTAGCGCTCACATAGCGCCTGTAGTCCCAAGTGTGAAAATTGCGCTCGTCGTACTTTAAGTACTTGTTGCACAGTTGCAGCTCGCGCTGCCAATCGGCTTGGGGATTCTGCTCAAGGGTCCAGCAGCGATGATGCCAGCTATTATAGGACTTGGGATTGACCATCAAGCAGTGTTCGGTTAGATCCAGTTCCGTGGTATAAATAGCCTGCAGCTGCTGTGCCAATGCAGCCACACCAGTCACCGCCTTGCTATCAGCCTCGCCCGTGTCGTCCTTCTCCTCCTTCTCCACCTTGTCCTCCTTCTCCACCTCCTCCAGCTTGCCTGCTGCAACTGTTGCCTCGGGCGCTTCGGTTGCTTCGAGCTCTTTTAATGCGCTTTGCAGTTCACCTGTCTTCCTCAGCACGCACTCGCGTCGTATGTTCCACAGCGTACTGATATCCGGATTACGCTGCAGTATTTGCACTGTCAGGCCGAGCAATTCGTCATCGAGCTCGCCGGCGCTGCGCTTTTTCTGGATGCGTGTCATGGCCGCGCGGTAGGCGCGCATCTTGAGCACCTGCTCCTTCTTTTTGCGCTCTCGCTCCTCCTCGGTGGTGCGGACTTTGACACGGCCATGCATATTGGCTGAATTTTATATACTTTAAACTAAATTTTACTGCAAATCCCAAACAATTTTAGAACGCGTATTGACTAATCGGGTCCAAGAAGCGGAAAATCAGATGTTTTAACATTTTAGCCACAAACTCAAATGGCGCTGTTAAGCTGTATACATTGCTGTAAACGCAGTTAGGATAACACTAAGCTGTTACGCTTAGCCACAAAAGCTGCTTGCTTGGAAAATATTTTTTTTGATAGATGGCGCTTATGACTCATGTTATATGTTTGCTTAGTGTTCAGTTAAACAAGAGATGGCGTTTAGTGTTTTACTAGTGTTTAAGAGATGGCGCTGTAATACAAATTTTTCGTCTTCAATTTAGAAAATTGTTAAAATTCCGACTTTGGAATAATATACCTTTTTGATGGCAATCACTTCTAAGGACTTCCAAGAAATTAAAGCGTCCAATTTTACTTTTGCCACTAATTTACTTTTGCTACTGTTTAATGAATAATAATGAATAAATATATACAAAAAAATGGCCTCAAGCATTTCATAAGTTTATTTGGGCAACTAGCCTTATTCCAAAAGTTTTCAAAGTTTTTCAAGCCAATTTATATTTATTGCTTCTATTTAATCTTAAAAACTTGATATAACAAGTCATAAAATTTAATTAGGAAAGTATTTCCCGCGAGATGCTCTACAAGCAATCGAACTTAAATACAAATACGAGAAATAAAAAACAACAAAAAAAAACGTCGCATAGAAAGCCATAAACGAAACCGGCAAAGGACGTGCTCACCCCTCCCAACCCACCCAACCCCCGCCACATCCATTTCCCACCTCACGACTGGGGAGCAATTTAAGTCAGCTCAGACCAGCAGCAGGTGCGAATGAAGGACACGAATGCTGGCGGCAACGTCTTTCGAGCTCGGAGCGAGAAAATCAATCGTGCAGCCAAATCAAAGAGGATATTTTCCTATATATATATATACATACGTTTGTGTGTTAGTATTTTACATATATACATACATACAGATATGTATGTAATGTTATTTAACAGCGTATATATGTATGTTAGTTAGCAGCGCATTTGGTGCGGCGCGCGTTGAAATGAAGGCGTGGCAGCACGCCTCGCACCCGCGCTTTAAAATAATTCAATGGCCCCTGGGCGCGTTTATCAAAGCCAGTTCCCGAGGGTTGTTCACTAAGCAGCAGCAGCAGCAACAACAACAACAACAACAACAGCAACAACAACAATAACGGCAACAGCATCGTTACCGTTAGCTGCTATCCTTGTTGTTGTCGCCGTCTAATGTGATACGCATCAATTTATGAAATTTGAAATATTATGACTGATTTTGCTGTTCGTCCTTCGCCTGCTTCGCCCGCTTCTCTGTCCGCGTTAATCTTGGTAACAGGTCGCAGCGGGCACTAAAGCAGAGGGTGGTTGGCATTTTGAGGATAACAACAAAGCGGAGCCACAGCTTAGGTGCAAAATGTCCACCAAGCCATAGCTCAAGCAATATATCACATAACGGGGCCCGTTATGTGGGCTAAGCCGATGACACAGCGGAAGAGAGAGAGGCAGAAGCAGCGAAAGGAAGAGAGAGAGAGAGAGAGAGAGAGAGAGGGGCAGCGACTCGACATCGCATTGGTAATTGGAGTAACAAAAACCATGAAAATTAAATGAAGCGAGATTTTTATTTTTATGACACACACACACACACACACACACACACACACATGCACACGCACACAGACAAAGGCAGGCGATTTAAAGTGAAGGTCGGCCAGGGCAGGGTTGGGCGGTGTATAGCCGGCTCAGGCGACAAACTAGATTGGGTTCGCTTTGGTTAGATGCCAGCTACAGTGACAGTGACAGAAACTGTGACACAAACTGTGACACAAACCGTGACATTTGATTCACAGGCAGCCAGACAAAAGACAAGCAAGGGATACTAGTATAAATTTGAAAATCGCGGCACGTTATGCCACATGCTGTGTTATTTATAAATGAATATTTAATGGGCAAGAATCGTGAACTTTCCTAAGCCTCAAGTAATCAAAAGGTTACTAACTCGTGCATAACTTTAGTTAATTAAACACAAACTGTGCACCTTATTGTAACACGAATTGTAATGGGAATATTAAAAGGATATTTTTGAGCCCTTTAAGTATTTATGTTCCTGATCCAGAATGATGAGCTGACGTGCTTCAGTGCATCTGGTTAAGATTCGCATCTATCGAAATATGGCTGAGTCGGTTAAATAGGTTTCACAGCTACAAGCATGATTAGGCTATAGACCTAACTAGGTTAGTTGATGCCCAGCTACGTGACAATGGCGCCTCGGGTGACCAACTGGAGAGTAACTCATATCGCCAACTGGCAGGTAACCCAAGACAAAGGGACGCATAGAAAGCTGATATAGACAGAAACTAAAGCAAACCGCAGCAATTTTCCATTTTTATGGCAGCCCGCCAAGTGCCCCGAGATTTTCCGGCGTAGCGGCATTTTCCACGCTGAAAATTGACACCGTACGCCCACACGGCGCCCAACTGACGTTAGCAAAGTCAGTTGCAGTCAGCAGCTCCTGGTCGCACGTAGGAGTAGGATTCACTCCAGGACTCACTCCAAGGGCCGCTGTCGAAGAGCGCTCAATTGACGTAAATAAGAAGCAGCTTGGCGACATTCACATCGACCACGATGCCAATGGCGAGATGGCGATCCGGATGACGTTGGCGATAGACTCACTAAAGATGGGCGGCCCTTATGAAGGGTATTATCATTTTGTCATGGAATGTGTAACGCATAAAAGAAGAAGAATTTAAGCCCTATAAAATGTATATATTCTTGATCAGTATCAACAGTCAAGGCGATATAGTCTTATATATCTGTTTCTGTACAGACTTGTACTCAGCTTTAATCTATTGCAGTTAGTATATATATGTCGGAATCGGCCTGATCGAACTACTATATCATATAGCTGCTACAGGTCTGATCGTTCGATTGGATTATAACCAAGTCAGGGTTCTTTTATCTTTACTGTGCTGCTGATATATGAGACATCAATAGGCTCTTTTTTTCGAGATTGTCACAAAATGTATTTATTTGTCAGGTTGTTATTACATGCATGCCAGGACTTTGATCATTTCTTATTATTTATATTTGATATATATATACTTTTAACTCTTTTCTTGCTTTCAATAAGTTCTTGAGTCTCTGTGGTTCTGCCCAACATCGCCAATCCTTATTACAATCAAGCAAGCAACTGTCCACTCTCTCTGTCTTTTT
This sequence comes from Drosophila virilis, assembly GCF_030788295.1. Taxonomy (NCBI): domain Eukaryota; kingdom Metazoa; phylum Arthropoda; class Insecta; order Diptera; family Drosophilidae; genus Drosophila; species Drosophila virilis. Next base: position 31,724,467 of record NC_091544.1, read on the forward strand.
TGGAGATATCTTCAGCACATCTGCCAAGAAGTTGGCTACAATTCTCAGAAGAGTATTTCATCTTCGGCCTGCCAATGATATCCGTTCCTTCTTATTGCTGTTGCGGGGGCGTTGCTGCTGCCAGTGGCACATATGCCACGGGCTCGTCCTCGGCCACAGCTTGAGCTTTGAAATTGAAAAAGTTATGCAAATCTGTCGCTGCTGCTGCTGTTGCTGATGTTGATGCTGCTGACGCAGGACAGGAAACGAGCGCAAAAGAACTGAATTAGTTTTATGCAATTTTCTGTGTAGGATGGCGGCCATAGCCTGGCAGGACGAAGGACGAGCAAACTTTCCCTGCGTGTAACTGTCGATTTGTGCGCACAATTATAATAATTGCTATAATAACAACAACAGCAGCAGCAACTGCTGATGACATGCACCGTGACAGGGTTGCGTCATAGCAACTGAGTCCTGCGTCAGGTCCTTTATCCATCAACTCATCCCAGCTTCATAGCTGCGTGCGTAAGCGCCTCAAAATCGCATCTTTGTTTGTTCAGAGCATTAAAGGGTTTGCCATGCGGCACGTAGAGCGCCTAAATAAATACGCAGCAGCCAGAAAGAGGCAGTCCCTGAAAGGACCAACTCTTGTCCTGGTCAACGCTTTAAAACCCTCTCTTTGCATCTCTTTTTAATTACAATTGCCAACGCCTGGCTGGCTCTGACAAGAGCTCTTACCCCTCGTCAATGCTTACGTGCCTAATGCCAATTAAGCGTTTAGCTTAGGTCCTGTCCCTCACCTGGTTCCATTTCCATTTTCATTTTCAATTTTTCGCATTTCAATGATTTGATTTTTCATTTCCATAAAATGGCTTAAAAGGGATCAAAACAAGGTTAACGACACAAGCAAACATATTCCGTTCCATTTAGAAAAATCAATAAAATGTTATTTTCAAATAAATATTGTATAAGCTATCTAAACCAAAGATAAAACCATATAAAGTGTATTTCTAAAAAGATATTCACTTTTGCTCTGATATCGTGGGTATTCTGATGTTCGACAACTTCAAGATCAAATTTCAACATTTTGATATTCAAATACAAACTAAACATATTGAAAATCTGACAGGAATATAGACTATGGTTTAGGAGTTTTACGTATCAAGAATGTTCTCAGTTTTGAGATGAAATTTTAAAATTTCGCCTGTAAAAAGTTAGCTAAATTTGGATGACGAAAACTCTTTACTTCAATTTTGAATCTTTTACTATTCTTGATAATCGATGTTGATGGAAATAAAATATGCATATTTTCTATAGCTCATAAATAAGCATTGGGTGCCTAAAGTTTTTCCGGAAAATAAAATCTTTTTGATGCCGATTATACTTTGAATTTAAATGTAAAATTAATCGAAAGAACAAATCAGGAATATTCAATCATATTTTAATGTATAATTGAATAATTGCCATGTCTAACAAATAAGCAGGATGTTTTTCCGGAAGATAATATTTTTTTTGTAGTCTGCAGTACAAATCGGAAATTTGCTAACATTGACCATAAGAATCGGTTTACTTTTTGCAAAGCTTTGGATTATTCAAGTCTGTGGACTTGAAACCGAATACGTTTTTAAGCAGATGAGCAGGAAAGCAGCATTGGATATATACGAGGCAATGCCAACTATTCAGACTTGATTTCTGTACACTCTGATACCCTGGCTGGGCATATGGCTGGGCTTTGGTTGGCTGCAAGCACAGCTTCTGCCCTGATAGCCACATAATCAATGCTATGCAAATTCCCAGTTTATCATGGTGGGTTTCCAGTGGCATATGCTGAAACATGAGACAAAGCCTGTTTTTCAAGCTGGAGAAAAAAACGTAATGAGTAAACGAGAAAATAGCTTGCCGCCAGCCAAAGATCAAATGTTGCCAGCGTCGAGCTCAAATCTCTCAGATACGCAGATACATGGAACTGCGGTTGCGATGCTTGGATGACTGGTCGACCGGCTGCCTGGTTGCCTGGTTGCCTGGTCGACTGGCTGGCTGGTTGGCAACCGCAGCAAGGGTCGCCCAGCGGCAGACGCAGTTCAAATTGGGAACTTTGGAACGGTAGACGAACATAATTTGAACTTAGCGGCTGGCGATCATTTGGCCTTTTGTATCTCAAGAATAATAACAATAATATGATATTACAAATACACTGGCAGGGAGAAAGAGAGATATAGAGTGGGGAGAGAGGGGGGCAGGGGCAGCTGACCAGAGCTGGGATTTGCCTTTGTTCCTGTTGTTCTCCAACTGTTTTCTGGTCGCCGTGTTTGCTTTATGATAATAATGTGCGCTACACGCCTCGTTTTTTTTTCTTTCCTTTTTTTTTTTTTTTGTATTTTTATTTTTTATTATACGTCACTCAGTGAGGCATTGTTGCTGCTGTTGTTGTTGTTTTCTGGACGACTGACTGCCTGCCTGTCGATGATTATTATGTATGCTTAAATTCTATGCACGTACCGGCACTGAAGCTTATCTGTATCGAATATGATTAAGTGCGCTGTGCTGCCTCGCCCTGGACTGGTTGGGTCTGGCCGGGCCGGGCCGGGCCAGGCCGGGCCGGGTCTCGTCTAGGCGGGTAGCTCGGCAACATACGCTGTGGAACGTGCAACATTCAAAGGGCACAAAAGAGCGACGCCGAGCGCTTAAATAAATACACAACAACAACTTCAAAATGCTGCTGTCCCTGGCTCTGCCTCAGACACGCTGCTCCCATTCGCTTGGCTGGCATCCAGGCTGCGGAACTGAGCCTCGTCTGCAACTCATCTCCGGCGGTCTGCATATTAAGGGAATGGCATCTCGTAGAATGTTAAATGACATTTGGCATTTGCATGTTTTTTGGTTAATTCGTTTGCCTTTTATTGAAATTGAAATTTATTCACATTTGCATAAAGTTTATGTGGAGTTTAGTTCAACGCTTTAAATGTATCTTGCCTTGTCATAATTCTGTTTATAATTAGATTAAAGACCTGAATGTACGTTCATTTGCGAATGCACTTTTGTATAATTCCATATTATTAATTTATATGCAATCAACGATTATTTAAGCCGTAAATCAGCTGACTCAAGCATTTGCATTTAAATGGCCTGTACGAAACATGTTTTTTAATCTTCATCTTAAAAGTGATAATATTACGTTTAATTATTACACATTACACTTTTTCGATATACACAATTTATGTAGACCGCAGACTAAAATCAAACTTGGGTCAATGATCGAAAATTCTTCTAAAAATGTTAAATTTGCATTTAGATTTGCGAAACGCTGCGCAATCGTTTGTTTGATTTATTGAAATTGCATTTGATATTCAAAGAGTTATTCAGAGTTATTCAGAGCTATTCAGAGTTATTCAGCTTGGCTTTGTCGTGGCACTCGAATTTGGCACTTCAGAGACGCGAACAGCGCATTTAAATTTCAATTCAGATCGTAAGCACTTAAAACGCAGTCCTCGTCGTCGCCATGAGAAATGCTCACTACTTCAGATACTTTTGAATATGTATTTGTAGGTGTGTGTGTGTGTGTGTGTGTGTGAGAGAGTGTGTGTGCATTTGCCTTTACACACATGTGTATACTTAGGATACTTATTCTATGCCCCAATGCCATTTCGTTTCGTTGTGGGTCTCAAGTGAATGCGGCAGGCTTTGACTTAATACACACACAAATACTCACACACACACACACACACACACACACTTAAATGCGAGTGCCAGCAATTTTCTAAAGGGTTTTCCATGTCCATTAGGGGTTGCAGCCAGCTTGCTGGGAATTGTTTGCTTAGAGCAGCTCAAATAAACAGAATGCATATATTAAATTGCTTTCGAATGGCATTAATAACTCGAACGGTCCCCAGAACTGCCAACCTGTCATTAAGCAACCAGATACATGCCCAACCCTCGGACGTAAGTGCGTATGTGTAGCTGCGAAAGGTGCAAACATCCGTCCTGCCCGGCCGAACAAAGCGGAGTGCAAAAATCGCAGCAACAAAATCCCAAGAAATTCACACGAATCCCGAAAAACGTAGTCTCGTCCTTTTGGACCCGGACCAACAAACAATGCAGCACGGGCAACGGTAAATTGTAAGGCCAGATAAAAACCGGCAAGCCGGCTGCTGTGCAAACAATTAACCAAGACGCCTCCGAAGGGAAGGGCAGGAGGCGTGGCGGCTAGCTACACATCGAAGCAAGGTGCAGACGCGGCAACTATCCAACGTTGCACTTCCGCACGCCCAACACGATGCAGAGCTATAAGTGCAGCTACAGATACGGATACAGATACCAGATACAAATACAGATACATTTACAAACTCTCAAGTTCCCAAAATAATACGCAGACAGTGGGCGAAGAGCTGCTCGCTGCTCGCTGCTGTTGCTGCCACTTTCTGGCGTCGACTCAGATTCTGTTTTCCTTCGCCTGGACTCTTGCTTTGATCTACTCTATAATTTTATTATGATTGATGGGCAGCAAGAAAAATAAAAACTATAAAAGCTATGGGAGCTATACAATCGATTAATAGTAACACACAAAACTACCCTTGAACAAGATACATAGGAATGAACATAGGAATGAGGCATCCAAATGTGAAATGTTCTGAGATGTCGGAAATTTACCAGGCTGTATCAATGAAAATCTTCAAGTTATGCTATGAAAACCTTGTCTCATAATTAATATTTATGGATATGATAAAAGTGACAGGAGATATCGCAAATAATGATTCACTCGTGCTGCGTTTAATGTGGGAACAATTTCACTCGCATGTATGGAAAAATCGGGAGAAACGTTTGTATTCAAGTTTTTGTTTAACTTCAGCTTCAAGATTCTCACCACAAGACTAACATATTCGATGTACTTAGAAGTTAGAGGTGGAGACCAAAATGGATGGATTTTAATTTTCCACGGGCGCATACTTAAAATTGCTAGCACAAAATGTTTTACGGCCAAGGCCGGGCAATACCCGCTAGTATACTATACTATAAGCCTAGTCGCAAAGGAGATGCATGGATGCATGTATATTATACACTGCCTACCCAATTGAAATGAGTGTAAGCTCAACTTAACATGGTGGGACTACAGGGTATATAAGTATAGCCAGGGCGAACATAGCTGTCAACTGACCTTTGGTAAGCACCCCCCGTAGCCAGGCTTCACTGTCACGAGTTGTGCTCGGCGCGTTGCTTGAATAGAGCGAAAATTATGAATTATATTTACTTGTTGTGCGCGCGACGCGTTCCACTTAAATTTTGAGGCATGCAACGAGAACGCACTCGAAATTAGTGAATACGCAAAGGATTTATTTCCTTCTCTTTCATTTTTTGGGCCCGCCTGCCTGGGCATTCATTTCGAGGCTCGTTTTGTTTTTTTTTTTTTTTGTTATTTTGCTTGTCATGCGTATAGAATTTCATTTGATTGAGCGCTTAATCGAGCAAACATTAACGTGCACTCTTATTAATAATAATAAGTGCTCGGTATTCGGTATTCAGTATTCAGCAATCGGTATTCGTTTATCTGCTCAGTCGTGGCTGAGTGAAGCCGGATCCCGGCTGGTCACGATGATGACGCACCATTGGAGCCGACAGGATGGCGGGAGCTATGGGTGTGGCGATTGCATATTATGTTATATAAAGCGAGTTGCGTCTAAGACCTGACAGGAAATCAAACAATCGCTTCAAATGCTTGACATGCAAAACATGCGCTTTATACATGTATTTGTTCGTTATGCGTGGGAATAACAAAATTTAAATGTTTTAGACAACGCTGCGCTCGAGTATAGATATCTTCTAAAAACATCTGCATTCTGAGAAAAATCAAATAGAAAATAATTTAAATACAAAATATTCTAGATCGAATACAAAATGTAGCTAAGGTCGATATTTGGGACTTTTTTTTGGACTTTTACTCAATTCAAAGCATTAGAAAACGAACTGCTCTGAGGAAAAACGATCTGAACGATCTTCATCGGAGAAATATTGAACTTATATACAAAGGCTTTGCATTTAAAATATTTTCTACTTCATTTAAGCTCGTTTTTCTCATCTTAAGACATTAAATATGCGACTTTTACCCAATTCAAAGTATAAATAATAACGAAATCCTCTTGAGCACCAAACGATCTGAATTATATGCTTCGCTTAGAAATATGTATTTATTTAAGTAAGCCGACTTACTTAGTTATATGTCCAGTATTATCTCAACTGCTTTGAGCTTCAGCTCGGCTGAGGATTACCGTCTACAAAACTTTAAGGTACGGGTATATGTCAGCCCTAACAATGGGCACCCTTTATAAGATACTCTCTGCATGCTCTATGCACAGCCCAGGGGGGACCAAAAGAAGAAAAAACTGTTTTTCTAAAACTCTATTGTCTGGCGGGATTTGATTGTTGTTGTACTCGCTGCTTTTTATTATTTTGCGTATTATTAAAGCGCATCCATTCTTTATCAACTTCTATATCTTATTGCTGTTGTTGTTGTTGTTGTTGTTGTAGCTGCCGGCGACGGATGCGACGGATGCGGATGCGTTGTGGTTGTTGGGAATGGAACAGAAAGCTTTAAGCGGCTTTCTGCCCGTCTAAAAGTCTGCGCGTCTACTCCAAGTGAATATGGGTTTGATTGTGCGAGTGTGCGTGCGAGTGAATGAATTGAACTGCCGCCTTTTGCATTTTTCAACTGCTTTTTTGTTTTTGCTTGGTGTTTTTTTGTTTTTTGCGCCAGCCTACAGCAAACACGATCCAAGCTCCGATCCGGACCGGGTCGGGGCCAGACAAGCGCTCATAGAATTTGTATGAAATTTAAATACCCATTCAGCATTCAAAATGCGAAGCGACAGCCGCACAGAGACCTAAATACTTAAGTAGTTTTCGAGGGGCTGCCAGCCACAGGCACAGCGACAGACACAGACACAGATACAGATACAGATACAGATACATGTACAAACACAGATGCAGATACATGCGTACACACGATGCATGTATAGCCGTAATATGCCACATGGCGGTGCTTTCATATATGCGGCCACACGTTTTGTTAGTTACAGATACAAATAGAGGAGGCAACGGATTACAGATACCGATACAGATACAGATACATTTACAGATACAGATACAGGCACAAAGCCAGCTGGATTATGCCTACACTCTGTCTCTGTGCACGTAAGATTTAATCTTTATTGATTTATTTTGTTAGATTTTAATTTATGACACCGAAGTAGGCAATCATTTTTAGTGGCGAGTCGCAACTCGCGAGTTGCGAGCATTGCATATTTCTCATGTTGGGGATGAGGCACTGCCCCTGGTTAACTGGCCCCCGGTTGTGCCCCTTATCCTATCCAGCTGTGCGATCAAGAGATTGTACACTACAAACCAGCTGACGGGCAATTTGCATTGTGGGCGGCTTAATTGATCTCAGCAGATATTGCTGACAGGCCCGGTGAGTCATCTGTCAGTTGTCTTCTTATTAACGAGAAACTAAATGCGAAACTAGGTGCACATTTATCATATATTTATAATACAATATTTATTAAAATGAAGCTTTAAACTTGATATCTGCAAAGGTATAAATCCAAAGAAACCTCTCACTTTTCGTTATTCATATTTAACACATTTATCAAGCTTAACAATTAAAAGCTCAAATATGAAATGTAAACTTTTTGGGCCGTAAGGAAATCCGAGCTACCCTTGGCTAGTGAAATACGTGCCATGTAATGCATGAGTAATGCGTGGCAAGTTACCTCAAAAACTTTTCGCCCGTTAATCAAAATTAATTACAGCCTGTACTAGTCTACCACCGTCCCGCCCCCCTCCCCCTGCCACACGCTCGACATAGCCAAAAAGAAGTGGCAAGAGATGGGCATGCCACGCCCATATGCGACATGCAAACATAAATTGTAATTTACTTTAATGAGCCGCATTTAGTCAGCCCACATGTCCACATGGCCTATGATTGGACTAGGCAGCGGGTGGAGAAAGGAGCTGAGCTGGGAGGAGCCGGCGGAAGGCGGTAGAGTGAGCAGCGATGTCGTCTCCATGGCGAGACCCAAGTGATCCGTTGTATAATTAAAGTTCGCATGACTAACAATTGCGTTCGGAATTCGAAACGGGTCGATGGCTGCTCGTCGATTGCTGGACTCGAATGGACCCAAGACCACGACAACAATATTCAAGCTGGAGTGTGCTGACGCTGCCACAGCATCATCAGCATCCCCATCATCATCATCAACTAGCGACTTAATTATCATCCGCAGCATTTATTGTCGGCGCATTGTTCTCTGGCCATCTACGTGAAGTTGGCATTTAATGTTCTCGATTCCCCGACTGCCATTGATGAGTTGCCGTTCTTGTTGTTGTTGTTGCTCGCCAGTTTCATATGCATGGCATGTATTTAAGTAGGCTGTTAAGTGGACATTAGGGGCATGCCATAGAGAGGCACATATGTGTGTGACCTTATATAGAGCAGCCCGTCTTGACAGCCCGCAGTCCGTCTTCGAGTAGACAAAAGTGGGCAAAAGAAATGCTAAGAATGATCTTCAGTTTTTTACTCTGTAAATAGCTTAGATACGTGTGCTGAATAACCAGTTTGTTTATTCTTATTCTTCTCTTATGTAGATTGAAAGCTGTTGCAAGCTCTTTAAAAATTGCCCGCCCACCGTTTACCGATGATCGCTATTCACAAAACTTTCATTTCGTAGCATCGCAGTAAAGAAATCCTATTTGAATAATTGTATAACGAGGCGTTTTTTTAATCGTTCAAATTATTCTTGATATAAAAACCCATGTTGTCAGGCTTAGAAGCAGAATTGAAAAACTTAATTTAAGTACAAATTATACAAAAACTCTCTAATAAATGTGTAAGGATACTTTCTCTCTCTCTCTCTCTCTCTCTCTCTCTCTCTCTCTTATACACACATACACACACTTTATAGAAGTAAAACATTCTTGGATGCTCTTCAGATGTGAAGCTATAGGAAATCTTCCTCTTTCTCTTTCTCCCGCCAATAATTATTTATTCAGAAGTATTTGCGTGGCTCCAGCAATTCTCAAATATATTTGCGGCTTATGTCATTTTGTGTGGCTTACCTCCTCCCCATGCCTGGTCATATGCCCGCCCTGTGGCTAACACTACCCCCTCCCGATGTCATTGCTGGCGCATTCATGTGGAAATGAGTGCAGGCAACACACAAAGTTGCATACAACATAAGAAAAAAGTTAAAAAAAAAATATATAAAAAAAAAAAAAAAACAAGAAAACAAAACCAAACCAAGTTGCGCAGTGGGAAAACAATGGATATGGCAATGGCTGCTGGCCTGGCTTTTGCTCCGGCTCCGGCTGTGGTTACGGCTGTGGCTGCGGCTTCTGATGGTTATGGCTTACACACACATACACACACAATGAGAGACACACTCAGCAACATACATCCATAAGTGGTAATAATAATTCCGCTCAAGAGGCGTCGCCCGGCGTTTCATTTCAATGACACACAAACCAATGACGCCAACTGCAGCGATGAGGTTGCCGAATGATGATGATGACTGCAAGCGAATGGTAGGTGCCCCACCTCTAAGCCGCCCCCTACCCTCCACCGTGCGCAATGCACCCCCAGCAGCGGTTGCTGTCAGCAACAAAACGACTGTGACCCGCATCGTCTAAGCACAACATATAAGCCGATATGCCCCAGCATATGGAGACCTAAAAGGGCAGCTAGTGCGGACAACAACTGCAAATCGCATAGTGAATACCCTAACCAAAGCTGTAGCATATGATTTTTATATATTGACCGTATTTATCTATAAGTGTGCAGTAAAAAGTCCACATATAATTTATTTTTCTGTGGCATGTTGCAAACTTTCTACCCGATGGATATCTATCCCTTTGAAATCGAATGGTAAATGCCCTGTTTACACATAAATCGGCAGTTAAAAGTCCACATATCGCTTCCGCTTCTGTGGCATGGTGTGATTGGTTATATAGAAAAATGTTTATGAGAATCGCATAGAGGACTTCTCTACCCAACGATATGCCCGCTGCGCAAGGGCAGACAATGCGCCTACCGATGGCTTAATATTGCGTATGCAGCACTCGTCATTCATTCATGGCTCGACTGCCCCTCGCTGCCGTTTTCGGCCTACGTTCTTTTGTGGCTCCTTTGATTGCATTGTCTCGTCATGGTCTCGAGTGGTCCCCCCCCCCCTCTTCCTCCTTCTCTCACTCGCGCACTTACTCGCCCTGTCTCTATCTTGTCATTTTACTTTTTATGGCACTGTCCCCTCCCCAGTTTTTCTCACTGCGCTCACTTGACATACAATTATGTTGATGACATTGTTGTTTATGCCGCTGCTGCTTCCTTCTGCTGCAGCAACCAAATAACAACAACAACAACAACAACAACAACAACTGCCACGGCGACTACAATGCCGACAAGTTTTATGTGCATTCTGGGCCTGCTGCCTCAGTGCCCCATGCCCATATCCAGAGCCGCATTCAAACTCATATTCGTACTCATTGCAGGCCCATATATCTCTCGCTCGTATCTCTCGCGCGTATCTCGCATATCTCTATGGCCATAGCTGCATTTTTTTATTGTTATCGTTTCATTGCCATTTGCTGATGTTGCAGCAGCGACAACAACAACAACATCAGAAACTGCTGCCAGCAGCTTCCAGTTTAGTTTTTTATATTTTATTTTATTTTGCTTTGTTGTCACGGCCTTAATTAAAAATTCTTTTGGTGTCAAATGATGAAAGCTGCTCTGATTAGAGCTGCTCCTAGGGTTACTCTGGTAGTCCTCTATGCAATTCTCATAATCTTTTGTTTTTTATATTAGCAATCCCTTTGTATAGAACTTGAGCTATTAACGAGACCGGAAGCCCATCTATTCGAACGTTGATTTCCTTCGAAGGCAGCTGCTCCTGTGGTAAGTCGAGCAGTCCTCTATGCGATTCTCAAATTCAATTGCCCAACTTTGATATGGGTTTTTCAAAAGTGCATAACTTATTTGTTTCAAAAGCAATTCAAGGTATTCTGCGGGCATATGAATACGTCTGGCCCTTTTTTGAAAATATGTCTGCACATAGTACATATTTGATTTGGGTATTTGCTGTGGTACTTTCCCAGTAAGAACAAAAACTTATCAATAAACTGCTCGCAGTGGCAGATGACTTGGCATTATAGAAGTTTCTGACTTTGTTCGAGCACATGGCAACGCCCTTTGTGTGTAAATATTTCGCAAAGTTTGCGGCAAATCACTTGAGGCACTTGGCCCCAAACATTGCCAGCACAAGCCATTCAAATATGCGCCATATATACGGCCCCAGCCTGCAGCCCACACTAGAAGAAAAACTCTCCCCGATATTGTTCTCTTGCCTGGACAAAGTTCGTATAAATTTTCCAACACGTAACACAAAATATGCGTGTAAATTTCATTTATTGATTTATAGATGCCTATAAGAGCCAGCCGGGACACACACATGTGTGTGTGGTGTGTGTAAGTGTGTATGTGTGTGCTTGGAAGCTGAAAACATTTGTATAAATACGCAAAATAATGGCGTCTCCAATGTCGGTGCGAATGGCGCAAACATCCTGGCCATAAATCAAGATGAGCCCAGCCAAACAGAATGCAGCGCGAATCTACATTTTTTTTTGCTCACAAAAAAAATACTATTTGATTTCGTATTAGGGCAAAATGCTGTGCGCACATAAATTCTGCTTTTAAGGCGAAATTAGTGGGTGCAAGAGTAGAAAGAGAGGGCGGGAAGAGAGAGAGAGAGAGAGACAGCTCGAACGAGCAGAGATTAAAGTTGGCTACGTGCTGAAGTACGTGGCTGGGAAATCACTGGCAAAAGCGACAAAAAAAAAAAATAAACGAAAAGAAAAGAAAAAAGTCAGAAACTGCAGTCTCAGCTTCTTGGAGCTGTGCTCCTCCTCCGCCTCCTGGCAGCCCAGCCCAGCTGAAGTGGTCACGTGGCGGCGGACGAGGAAGTTTTTGGACCAAAATTACTTGAGCAAATATTGCTTTGTTCAATAGCCAGTCCAGTCCGCCATTCCGCCCAGCTGCAAAATTATGAGCGTACACGGACAATAGATGAAGGGGCGGGAAGCGGGCGGCGGGAGTCAGAACTTGGTGTGCCAGCAATTAGAAAAGTTCCGGCTAAACTGTCAGAGAGTATGGCGAAACTTTAGCTGGAAATTAAAAATCAATAGCCATGACGAGCCAAAAACTTTATTGCCACAAATCAAAATTGAATTTCACACGAACAATGACAAGAGTCCCTGGCCTGGCAATCCTTTCGAGGCTGTGAATACGAAACGGTGCGTCTCTCTCTCTCTCTCTCTCACTCTCTCACTGTCTCGTTCTCCCTATTGACTTTACAGCTTTAATGAGCCCTGGGACGGCCGGCTGTCAAGGCTGTCGAGCGCATGCCTAACGCCTTTTACCAAATCTTTTAATTACACACGATCGTAAAAGGGCCAGAAGAGCTCGAGCACGGACCCGGGCACAGGGACAGGGCCAGTCGACCCTCAGGTAGAGCATTCTGTTCCCTTTTTTTCTTTCTTTGAGCCGTCCTCCTGACCGGGCAACATATGGCGCAGTGAGAGGGCCTCGTAAAAATTATCTGCTGCATTGTCTCGCGGCACGGTTGGGGTGCCATAAAATCTTGCCCAGAAAAACGCGTCGGCATAAATCACTAGCAACTTGTTAATAGTGCGCTATTTATTGTATGCATTCGGTTTTAGAAGAAGAACAAAAAAAAAAAACATTTCTTTCGAGGTGGTAAGTGGAAGCGAGAGAAGCGAACAGGTGCTTTATATGATAAGCCGGACCAGAGGCTGTGTGTACTTACTTACCCATCTCCAGGCTATGCTGGAAGGCAAAAAAAAACTCGTTTAATTATGCCAGCTTGGAATTGGGCTAAACCCAAAACAAGAAACTAGTTCAGTCCTCATGTAGTTAATTACTTAATTATCTATTTCTATTTATAGTTTGGCAGCCGCATTATAAACTAGCCCGTTTTTCATTTGCCTAACTAATTTAAATCAATAACAATCAGCTATTTTAATATTTAATCTTATTGTTTATCTGTTTAAATAAACACTTGTACGTTGCATTCGAATTGGTTCAATGCCAAACAATTGTGAATTGCTTCCGTGAGCTTATTTCTCGGAACTAGTTCAAACGAAAAACCTCTCGAGTATTTTACGACCAGCACAAATATTCTTTGGAAATGTGTCAAGTCAAGTCGGGTTTTGTTGTCGGTTCTCCCCTGTGCCCCAAAAATCAATATTATTCAAACTTTTCGAACCCAAAAGAAGAAACTAGTTCAGTTCCCAAGTTGTTAATTACTTAATTCTCTATTTCTATCTAAAGTTGGGCAACAACTATTATAATATTTAATCAAATTATTTATTTGTTTAACTAAACACTTGTACATTGCATTCGAATTGGTTCAATGCCACACAGTTATCAATTTGTTCTGTGGGTTGATTTCTCGGAACTAGTTCAAACGACAAAACCGCTCGCATATTATTTCGAGTATTTTACGACCAGCACAAATATTCTTTGGAAACGTGTCAAGTCAAGTCGGGTTTCTATTGTCGGTTCTCTCCCCCTGCCCCGCAAAATCAACATCAACATCAATATCAATCGAACGATCCGAACCATTTGTATCAACATTTAGCTGGCAACAAATATTTATGAACATGTTTCCATGCCCATCTATGCGTCTATTTATTGTGAAACAACTTTTCCATACAATGCAATGTATTTTATTTTCATGTTTTTTCTTTCTCTTTTTTTTTTTAACATTTAATGTTTTTGTTTGGTTTCATTAGCGCGTTGTATTGACTTGTTTTTATGATATTTGAGACGGCAACTGAAGGCAACTGCCCAAAGCCAAAGACGTCGTCGTTGGCGACTCTGTCGCTGCACACACTCAGCGAAAAAGACCAGAATTTAAGCGTTTAGTCAAATGTAAATCGTCTTAAAGTACGAGCAAATTTGTAACTGCAAATACGCGCAGAAATCGGAGTCCAACTTGCTCGTCTTATTTTTAGCGTTGCTTTACGCTTGCAATTCCCAACTAGTTTAAGTCTTGGAAAGGAGAAATGACAGAAAAAATACACTTGAGTATTTGAAGTACAAAAATGTAGGAATTCTAACCAAGTGCTACACTCAGAAATTTCCGAGTGTACATACATATTATCCATGAAGCGTCTGAACTGTCGGGACTGAAACTGGGAAAACTGGGAACTGGCACTAGGCATGAGTTTTTATTTATTTAGTTGGCTGGCGGCGACGGCTACGACGACGACCACGACGACGACGATGTTGATGATGATGATTGCCAACTGTCGACAAGGGTCTCTTTTGTTGTCTATTTATAAGAATTATATTTGCACCCATTGGGGCCTCCTCTGCTCATTTAGATGTGCGACACACAAGCACTCAGACAGACGGGCAAATAGACGTACGAACGGACAGACACACATGCTGAGTTAGCTTCAATTGCTTTCATAAATTATCAATAATTGGGGAATGCGCTAAACTCGAACTCGGGTTGCGGCCAGGTGCACTTGGCCACCATTGAAAGGTTCGTTTGAAATTCATAAGCTCATTAAATTTTTAGCAGACGACAACAGTTTGCCGTTCCCAGTTCCCAGTTCCCAGTTCTTAGTTCCGAGTACCCAGTTTGCGTTTGAGTTTCAGTTTCGAGTCGTAAGTTGGGCAAATACAATTAAAATGCCATAAAGCAAATTAGCCAAGACAAACTTTTCATATTCTGCAGCCAGCTGGAAATTAGTAGCGGCAGACAGCGGATGTGGGTGAGGGATTGGGGGTGGCTAGGGTGTGGAGATTTGAGACGGGGGAAGAGCCAGTTGCCTGGGATTGGGCACTAAAACACATCCTGTGCCCGACTGCGCCAGCGCTTGGGGTAATTGCCAGGCGTGTGCTGCAACTTCAGCAAATTGTCGGCAATTATGTGGCACAAAGTAACGTAAAAATACACACACACACACACACACACACACTCGTGCATACACACACAGACACGCAGACAATGTCGAGGGAAAATGCCGCTTGTATTAAAATCGTGTCGAATCTGTTTCGGAAAAATCTCCATACAGCCGTTTAGGGTGGGCTGCCCTGGCTCTTCCCTGTGTGCATTATCGCCCTCTCTGCCGTTGCAACCTGCTGCAGCAAAGTGTATTAAATTATAATTATTTGTGCATGACAAAGGGTCATGAAACATGCCTAATGACACATTTGCCACAGCCTCGAACAAAACGCGCTGCCGCTTCCCGTTCCCCCCAGACCCCTGTTCGATACTTGCCACTTAACAGGGGCGAGACAGGGACTGGGACTGGGACTGGGTGCTGGCTGTGGATTTCGTATATGGTTACAATTAACAACGCTCGTTATGTTCGAGGCGTGCGGCTGGCCCGAAAGAAATTAAACAAAATTGCTACCAAACTGCAAAATTTCTACTTGAAATGCAACACCAAAAACACCAAAAGCTAAAAGCCAGCGAGACTCCACGCCGACACACAGTCCCGGCAGCCCAGCGCTTGCCAGCTCAGCAGAAAAGTTGTGCTTAAATTTCCCGTTCCCGTCCCTGTCCCAGTCCCAGTCCGAGTCCGAGTCCGAGTCCCGTACCCCTTCACGCTGCCAGTCAGTAGCAGGTTTTGGCCTAACTAATGTCCATTAAGCGCTGCCTTAGCGGCAAATTTACTTTTGACTGTTGTTGTTGTTGGACTTGAACCTGGTAGCACCAAGATGAAGGCTTTAGATGGCAGGCAATCCAAAAACTTCAGAGCTAAGCAGAAAACTCTACCTTTGTAAGGAGTCCGCTTAAAATGCTTTTCAAATTTCCAGTGCATTTCAAGCTTAACTCTTCTTAAATTAAGCGCGAAAACATTCTTCATTTTGGAAGAAAAAAGATTCATTTAAGTAGAAAACCCTTTTTACAAGTACTTTCTAGCTTGAGTTAAGCCTGTGAATGCCCAACATTTCTCAGATTAAAAACTTAATTTGAATCTTGAAGAATTTCTGATTTGTACAAATTCTTGAAAGAAAACAAATTTCGTTCTCGTGGAAAGATGTTTGTTTAAATACAAATTAAGCTCAAAGAAATAGAAACATTTCTTAGAATTTCGAGCATAAGAAATTATATTGTTCTCTACTAAAGATTTCCCGACATAATTACTTGACTTGAGTACAAATTGCATTATATTTTCTTTGAGTGTATTCAACTATTTAAATGTAATTATTATATATTCATTTTTGGATGCAAGTACGTGACCCGTGCAATCTTTATATATCAAGTAGTTACATTTTCATGCCAGTCACCTTACTTTCCATTTGCAATCGTATACCCAGGCATAGTATCATCTGTCTCAGGGCTTAAGATTGCCAATCCCTCAGTTCCTCGCTAGTCTGCCCGAGAAATCCGAGTCGTGGACCCTAGTGTCGCATTCAGGTCAGCTCAGCTCAGCTTGGATCAGCTCTTAGCATGGGCAAACAAAACAAAAAGTGGAAATCCAAGGCGAGGGATGAGCTGACATGTGAGGCAGATACCAAGCTGGCAGCCTGGCAGACAGGCAGACAGGCAGACGGACGAACGAGGCGATTGTCACTGAGAATCCTTAGCAAATATGTGCACATGTGGCCGACTGACTGTCGGAGTACTTGGGTGCAGTTGGGCGCCATAAATATGCCCATATTTATATTTATTTTGATTCCTATGCGATTTTATGTAATTAAAACGAAAACGCTGCGAAATTAGTCGAATCCCTGGTGGTTATTGCGCCCAGCTCCGGCAGCCCATCAATTTGTGTCAAGTTGCCAAGGCAACAGCAGCAGCAGCAGCAGTCACAGTAACAATTGCTGCCAGCTGTGCTCATAATTTGATATGCGCCAAAATTTGATTCGAGTCTTGCCAGCCTTAATTAGCTACAGTTGCTGACTTTTTAATGGACAAACTGGGACTGGGACTGGGACTGGCACGGATAGGGACACATGACGCTGAGCCTCGGGCATGGCAGCCTAAATACGACCAAATAACATGGGCATTGCCGGGTCTCAGGTTCGGTTTTGGGTCTGGCTCTGCTTATCAATTGCGTTTAAATCGCGCACATCAATTACGAGCTGGAAAAACTGGCCATGGGCAAGGTACGGGCAGAGGCATTTGTTCTGGCACAGAGACCGAGACTGGTTATCAATAAATTGTGCTGCGTTTCAGGTTACTTTAAAGCGATTTTATTGAAACCCCAGCCCAAGTCAGGCATCCCATGTAAGCTATAGACACGGAAATGTTAAATGGAAATCAATATAAAGTCGCGTCACGAATCGATACGAAAGTATTTCCTACTCCATTCCATTAACCAGCTGCATTTGCTTAACTGCATATTTCAAATCAAATTCTTAACTTTATTTAATCAGGGCACCAGATGTGCCTTATGTATTACCCATGTTTTAGATACTTTTCATAGTGGAAAACTGACGCTCATTCCGTGTTTTTACACTTGCTTTGTTACGCTGTTTTGTTACGCTGTGTAAAGTAAATATATTCTAGATCAGTTAAAAATCTGGTAGAAAGTATCAGCAAAACATAAAGGAGCCATAGGAATGATCGTTCGAAAATGAAGATCTTGTATAGAACTCTCATTCAAATGGACTTAAAAGTTTATGGAGAACTTAACTATTATTCCAAATATCTTAATAACTTAACTCAGCAATTACGAGCGTCCATACTAGCCTAACATATCTGCCATATATAAACCATATAAAATCGGATTCCCATAATCTGTCAAATCATATGCCCATAATATATAGGCTTAATCTGAGGAACCTTAAACATTTGCTTTTCCACAAAGGGTACTTAATCTTCGGTATGCCGTTTATCTTGTGATGCATAAACCATTTTCCTTGAGATACATTCTCTTGCCCTTGTCAAGATCTCATTATTCGGTTCTTTATCGGCAGCCTGAGACGTGCAAGATTTACGCTTCAATTGGTTTCGTTTAAGCGCGAAATGCAGGCAGGGAAACCTTCGCCTGTTGTTGTTCTAAATGATTATGGAAATTGAAGATGGGAAGTGTGAGAGTACTGTTGCTGTAGCTGGGGGGCCAGTTGCATTGATTTACATGACAATTGCGGGCGGCATGAGAAAATGCAAGACACGTATGAAAAGTGCAGGCCTTATCGCCCAGCCACGACCCTTAGCTGAGCAACCCCTTCGAAGGCAGCCAGCTCTGTGTGAGTGTGTGTGTGTGCTGTATAATTTATAAAGAGACAGCTCCCTCATACAGAAATCCAAGCTGATATCTTTATGTTTATCAGAGCAAAAGCAAATCATAAGCGAATACATACGGAAGTTGCACCCCTTCCTCCACCTCTGCTCCGGGAGACGGTGAAAATTATGCCCATGCAAAGTTATGCAAAAACTTGCAGGGAAGCAACCCTCAGCATTTCCCACACTCTCTGTAATTGTGGGTGGGGGAGGGGGGGGGGGGACTTGCCTTCAGCCAAGTAAATAATTTTCAGACAGTTGCAAAATACAGAAAGGAAAACCGAGTGGAAGCAGCAGAAGAAGGGCAGCCAAAAAGAAATGATGGCAAATAAAATGAAAAGTCAGTTGTAATAATTTGCATTTTGCTGCCAAATGAATTTAGCCACTCAGGCGTAGTAGTTGGGGCCGCCTTTTGGGCCAAAATAACTTTTTAACTTTTAACTTCAATTTGGACGAACGAGAACTTTTCCCCTGCCACTGCCACTGCCACTGCTGCTGCTGCTGCGCTGCGGCGCTGCTACTGCGCAGCTACTGCGCTGATGTCAGCCACCTGCTGTTAACTGTTGAAGTTGATATTTTGGCCCGATACCTTGGCACATTCTGTCTGCGTGTGTGTATGTGTGTGCGAGAAGTTCGGGGTTGGCTCTTTGAAGGGTAGTCTTAGAAACAGACGAGCAGACACACACACACACACGCACGCACGCACAACATTAAGTGCACTTGAACCAGAACCAAAATTAATTGACTTGCCTAAACAAATTATTAAAACCAGTTGCCAAGGGAAATTTTGTAATGAGAGAAAGCCCAAAGGAAAGAACCAAATTCATGTATAGTATGTCAATAAAGTGTTTTTACTAGCGAAAAAAAACTCATTTGTAAGGTTTATTTCAAATTAAATGAGTAGTTTTTTCATATCTAATTTATTTCGATTCCGAGAACTTAACGGCATAAAAATTGTTTAAATAACATTATGCAAACATTTTCTTGAATTAAAATTCGTTAGTAAAAACAATTTATTCACATACTGTATATGATTTAGGGTAGAGACGTGCCAGGAATTACGTGTACAGCCTGAGCCTGTGGAAAAGGGATGAAGGAAGAGGTAAACCCCTTTCGTATATGGATTTTTCGTAGTTTATTTCAGATTATCAATAATTTCAGCGTTTTGGCCCATATTGATCGATAATTATATTCGATTGACTTCTTGCTTAAGCGGACTTTTCCTCCTTGGATTACACTGGGAACAGAGTATTGTGCAGTCGTTTCAAGCCGACTTCTTGCTGTCTGCTCTCGTGGGAATTTTGTGCAAATACATTAAACAATAATAATTTGCTTTAAATATTTCACTTATTTTTGCGTCTTGCCAACTCATATTTCAGATTTCTTTTGTGTTTTATTTGTTTTTCTTGTTTTTTTTTTTTTTTGAAAGCATTTCCTTGGAAGCTTGCCTCAGCTGCAGCTTCTTGAGAATTTGTACACATTTTCAAGCACATTTCCAATGGAATTTTAAACGATGTCCCTCTTTGATCTCAGCCAGCACGACTCTCCCGGCAGGAGCCTTTTATCATGCCCGTTAACTATGCCGAACTTCTATGCTGAAAGCGATTGTCGATTGTCGACAAAAAGAGAGAGGCACAGGCTGAGTCAGACAGAGAGAGCGAGCAGCCTTTCATCTGTTGCCAGGAGAGTTATGGCCCAGGCCCATGGCTAATTGCCTTGCCTTGCGGGGCAACGGGTGGCACAGCCAAACCAAAATATCTGTACAAGCAGTGCCAGCAGTAGAAACAGCAGCAGCAGCAGCAGCAGCAGCAGAAACGTCCACAGCCAAATTGCGAAATATTTGTGCAAATGAAATGGCCGCAAGACAGGCGGGCCCAGACAAGGTGTTTACACACATACTCGTGCACATGCTACAAGTACAGCCTTGTCCTGGCAACAATACACTCGGAGAAAAACAGCATATCAGCTTCTAGTATCACCGGGTTTCAATAGATACATATATCCTTTATTCCTAAAATTGTTGGCAAACTTCACTCCAATTTCCCTTGTCAAATGAGATAAAACATAAAGAATTTGTACGCGTATTGTTAGCAAAAATGGACTCGATTAAAGGTTAAAGCTATACGGTTTTGTACTACACCTAAATCTAACTTCTAGATATTTTGCTTGTTAAAATAAAGTTATGGATGTTTTCTTCATATGTATTTATGCTTGAAATAAGCAAAAGCGTGCTCGAATTAAGGTTTAAGCCTTTAAGATTTTACACTACACATAAGTCTTGCTTTTCGATATTTTGGTACTTAAAAAGTTCTGGGTCTTTTCTCCAAGTGTATTTCATGCTTAAAATAAGCGAAATAGCGCTCTATAAAATTTCAAAATCTTTACGATTTTGTACTACACTTAAGTCTTGCTTCTAGATATTTTGGTAGTTAAAAAAATTCGCAGTCTTTTCTCCAAGTGTAAGTTGGGAGCAGGGTGCGAGCGGCTAGAGGAGCACATGAACTACAACTGAAAACTACATGAGAGCGGCAATTACTACGTGAAACGTCAGAGCCAAAACGAAAGTTGGCAACGGCAATGGCAATGGGAATCGCATTGGCAAGAAGCAGACGTAATACCTGCTCCCAGTTGCCAGCTCCTGCCGCAATACAGAGGCGTTTCAGGCATTTGAACAGACGGCAGACAATTGCACATGGCGGGGGGCAGGATCAAGGCTTAGGCCAGAGCCATAGCCAGAGCCAGACGGACGGACGGACGCACAGACTGTCAGACAGTTGCACATAAAAATTTATAGAATATTTACGTGGCTCTGCAATTTTGTTAGCTGCTTTTCGGTCGTACATGTCGAACGAAGCGAAGCCGGTTGCCAAAATTTATAAAATTTCACGGCGGTGGCTTATTTAAATGAAGTTTGGCAGTTCTGAGCGGGGTCAGCCCGGGTTTCCAGTGGCTATTTTTGGGGAAAAATTATTTCATTTTGCCTTTGGGATGTGAAAAATGCTGAACAAGTCACGAGTGGAATTTTTATATAAAATGAAATGCAAATGAAAATGCAAGTGCGTTAACTTTTAAATGTAATTGGATTGAAATACATTTAAAACTTTTCGTCTTGTTCCCTGATTAAAGATTTTACTTGTTGTGAATTCCAAGGGTCCGACAAAGTGTTATATATATACTATGTTTTTCTATGTGCCACATTACATTATGTAATACTCGAATAATGGGAATACTTAAAACTTTTCCAAAAGAATCTAACAAAAAACTTGCTTGATTTCAGCTAAAAAGTTTGACAGCTAACCTGGCCAGGAATGCAGCCGGCTAATGCAGCAGCCAAGTCGTAGAATCTCAGGCAATACAATTTAAATTACGTTTCATTAGGAAAAGGCGAAGCCCAACAAAGTCGTTTAACAATCAAGCAACAAACTTGGGCTCTGAAGCTAGTTTCATGCTGCTGTCGTTGGTTCTGGTTCTGGTTCTGGTTCCGGCTGTAAACTTTTGGATTTGGCCTGGCCGCATATTTAATAAGATGTCGGCGACGTCAAAGTTGCGCTGCCAGGCTAAATAATAATACACACTCCAAATTAATATTAATTTCAGACAGACTTGCGAAGAGGAAAAACTTTAACTAGGTTGCAGGAAAACGAGAAAACCGAGAAAATGTAAAACGAAAACTCATGGCCTCGCCCCGCGGCGGGGTGTAACTGCCCGCAAACTAAGACAGCAATTTATTGTGAGATAACGCGGCTCATGAAACATTAGGACAGGGTTTGCCGGGGTGTTGCGCGGGGGGTGCCGGGCACCCTGCTAACAGGCTACACTTTGGGCATGCTCCATTTAAAGCCAAAATTTATGGCACGTGGCGCTGGCTTGAGTTACAAAAGGGCGTTGCTGGGCGCCCCTAATGAAAAGCCAAGCCGGAGAGCAACCTGCACATTCAAGAAACAGAAGAAGAAGAAAAGGAAGAGGTTGGGATTGGGGGATTCCAATTGGGATTGGGATTGCCATTTGAGTGGAATCTTTTCAACTGTCGCAGTCACTGCAATCATTTCCGTAAAATATCTCATTCTGTGTGCACTTATCTTAAGGCTGACTAAAAAGGCAACCCTCCCCTTCCGCCACCTCCTCATCAATCCCATCTGGCATCTATTTGCCGGCCTTTGTTCTTGTCTTGTGGCATGTTTTGCAATTTTCTTAGATTTCCGTTGCTTGAGGCGAGCTGCATTCGCTTTGAACCTGATGCATAATTATATTCCATAACCATGGACCGAAACAAGAGTCGCAAATAAATGGGCCAGAAAAACAATCAAGCTGGTAAAAATAAAATGTACTCTCCATTAGTGCAATACTAAACCCTTTAAGCCTATGTGAACTGATTGAACTGTCTGCCCGATTAGCGTATACTAGTTCACTTGAGTTCCAGCCGAAAGATAATGGAGCTGGAAACCATAAATATTAGAGGTAACCTGAACCATTTGTGCTTAGTTCAATTGAACGAATGTCTGAACTGAATGAACTGCATTCCAGATTATTGTTCACTAGTTCATTTCAGTTCCAACCGACAGATAATGAAAGTTAAGTGAACAACTTAAGCTTTGAGTCAGAGAAACTATAAATCAGGTTAAAAATAAAATACATTTTATATAAGAGCTAACCCGAACAATTTTGACCTAGTTAAATTGAACTAATGTCTGAACTGAATTAACTGCATTCCAGATTGTTGTTCACTATTTCATTTAATATTTAAAAAAATGTTTTTTTTTTAGTAACAATTTTATGAATAGCCGCAAGAATTTGCAACTTACATGAAGAAGTTAATGATTTTGGGAGTTTTTCGATTCTTTCCCAAGCGAACTGAGTTTCTCAAGGTTTACTAGTTCATTTAAGTTCAACGATCATTCAGTGTATTTTCAAAGCTAAACCTTTACTGACAAATTCCGCGACTACAATAAGCCACTGAACTTTAAACTAACTCAGTAGATGAACTGCTTTTGCGAACTGAACCAGAACTTGTATGTGAACTAGTCTGTACAACTCTAAGCCAAATGAATGCATGATGCTTGGCAACTCTAGTCATTAAGAAAGTTGCATGTGGCTGAGTCTCTCTGACAATTTGCCAAGCCCCAAAAAAAAAAGAGACATGTTTTATTACCAAAAAAATAAATACCCTTTTAACAGACATTTAATTTACATAGTCGTATATGTTTCGGCCAACTTTTTGCACTTTCCGTTAGCCAAGTTGCGTGTTATCAAACGATTTACAGGCCGCAAGTGCGACTGCATAATTTATCAATAATACAAAAGAGAAAAAATAAACAAGCAGCAACTGCGGACTCCATGGATATTTTTTTGTACATAAAGCAACAGCCAGCAAAAAAATGCTAATGAGCCCGCGTCTCGCCCGCCCAGCCCTGCCCTGGCTGCCGACTTGGTCTGGCTGTGGTCTACGGCCAACTGTCAGCATTTCTGTAAGGCAAGAGGGGGGCCGAGCGACGGGCCGAGGGCCAAGTAATTTCGTTTCGCTTGATTTTGAACAACTTCCTGGGCAACCGAACCCCGTGCGAGCTCAACCCCTGACCCAGCAATTAGCGACAGTTGCAGCATGGACATAACTTTACCTTTTTTTTTTGTTTTTTTTTTTGTTTTTGTGGTATTTGGTTTTTTGCGTTCCTTCTTCTCGCTGTCTCTCTTTGAAGACAATTTGTGTTATTGGCCTCGTTTTTGGGTTTTATCATTGCACCGGTTAATTTGGAAACTGTCGATTTTCATTTATTTGCTTCCGGTTTTCATTTCATTGAATTTCGGAGCGTGCCAGCTGCATTTCAATCAATGAGCTAGTTCCAGAGAACGCACCGATTGGCGCATAATCAACCGGTAAACCAGCTCGAATAGAATGGAACCCGGTTATTACTCCTCCTACCTCGAAACCCACCCTATTCACGAAAATCCGGTTAAGGGTCCCAGCACTCGATGCTGCCTATTATTCCTTTTAACCGTTCCGTTCCGTTCTGTTCTGTTCTGTTCTGTTCTGTTTTTTTTTTTTTTTTCTATTTTTTTATTATGCTGAAAAGCGTAATTAATGCGTTTTTCCTTTCGCTGGCATTTGGGAATTTCTTTTAGCGCTGAGCGTGCAAAAATACGCAAAAACCGGCGGCCCTCGGGGCGTTTGTGTGCATGGGGCGTGGCACCGAACAATGCCTCACTCACACACACACACACATACGCTGAAGTTCCACTTTATCATTAAGCATCCAAAAGTAACTTTTATGCTTTATTTCCGTTTTGGCAAAAACGAGAACAAAATACATAAACGAAAATAAAAACGGGGAAAAAAATGAAGCTTAAGGCTCGTTGGTTTCGCACTTGAGCCGCAATATCGCACTCAAGGGTTTAATTTATACTCTATATATAGGGGTGGCCAGCAAGATAAATAGATGCAGGATATTACGGCCAGCTGCGTGTGCAAATTATCGCCAGGCATTCGATTTCGCAGCGTCTCAAGTGCCGCATTGAATTCGATTCTCGTATCGGAATCGGACTGGGAATGGGAATTGGGGTCCGTTCGTATAGGGGCGCATTATAGAGCGTGCGTCCAAGTGTGAATGAATGCCAATTTAGAGCTGATGAAACCCCTTCTCGCGATACGCTTATCAAACGCGAAATGCTGCCAGCACAAGGACAGACAGCACAGTGAAAACTGATAGACGAAACAGTAACCAAGTGCAAACAGTCAAGCAAAAGAGCTACACACAATTCTAGTTTGGATTTTAAACAAGTAAGAGTTTTTAGTCGGGAGCTCCCGACTAGGGGATACCCTGAACCCTCTTCCTTCAACATCAAATGCATATATATATTTTATTTTAGAAGCTATATGTCAAGTTTGGTGACTCTAGCTCTTATTATTTACCAAAATTTCCAAAAAAAAAACAGGATATCGATATCGATTTTTATCGATTGCTTGGAAACGGAGTACGTTATCGATTATCGGAAATAAACTCGATTTGCGCGGGAACTAGGAGCACCTACATCTAAAATTTCAATTCGTCTCTAGCTCTTATAGGTTCTGAGATCCTTGCGTTGATACATACGGACGGACAGACGGACGGACGGACGGACGGACAGACAGACAGACGGACATGGCTAGATCGACTCGTCTATTGATGCTGATAAAGAATATATATACTTTATGGGGTCGGAGATGCCTTCTTCTGCCTGTTACATACATTTGGATTTCGCACAAATACTATATACCCTTACACCCATTATTAATGGGTTCAGGGTAGAGAATGTATTAGAAATCGAATTCAGGAAGAAATAGACCTTGAGATTGGCTAAGAACTGACAGTTTTCGATAGATGAGGTATTGGTAACTATAAATTAATATATGTAATATACAATCTCTATATATAGTAAACTGATTGTCAACATTGACATTTAACTGTAGTTTCCTTCCACCCGCATGCGTGGAAAAATCGTGAAAAACGTTTTATTGAAACTTTTTCGATCGTCTTCAAACTCATTTTATAAGATCTTTGTTCAAATTTATTTGAGGCGTGTTTCACACTTCTCGAAAAATGTATTCCTCCTTGGTGGAAACGGGGGTTCATGATTTGGTCTTTGACGTTTCGTACTCAAATGCATTTCCAAGGATCTATTTGAAAAATCATTCACACTTTTTGCATAATCCAAACACATCCTCGGTGGAAAGTGAAATTCTCAGTTTTTTTTGCTGAAGTCTTAAGTTAAACTAAAGAACTTATGAAATTTCACCCGCAACAGTGGTAAATTGGCGGAAAATGGTTGTATGAACGATTTTTGTTTATCGTTCGATTGATTTCGTATTTTCAAAGATTTTTAAGCGAATTTATTTGACACTCGCCAAGGGAGAAACCGGGGTATATCTATTACCTGTCTATAACTATAATCAACTATTTTCAAATGGGGTTTGATTTCATGTGTGCTTGATTTAAGTACAAAATTCATCTCTGCTGTGCATTAGACAATAAAGGGTAGATCGAGTATTATTTAGAAGAACTATTCCAGCTGCCAAGCACATTAGTTTCCTTTCCTGCATTTATGGATCTGCACCTTGGCTCACACATATTCTTCTCGAGTGGCATCTAAAAAACTAGAGAAATAAAACTGTTGGCAATAGAGTGGGGAGCGTGGAGTGGGTATGGGGGGAGGGGGGGGCAGGGGTGCAAATCCTATTGGACGCATGATTAATGACTGCAAATTCATTTCCGCCGGCGAGTTGAACATGAGTCCGGGCGGGCAACGGAGCGTAGCTTGGCCTGGTGTGGCAATGCTCATAAAGATTTGTGTATCTGCCCATTCCCGGACAGAGCGTGGCCTGGACTTGGTGGTCGTATCTTTTGTGTATCTTGTGCACACTTCCTGGAAATGCCTGGCAAACAAAAAGTGCAGGTAGAGACTAATGTGTGTGTGTGCGTGTGTGTGTGTGTGCGCCTGTCTATAAGCTGGAAATTACTGTAAATCAGCAAATCAGGTCATTAGATACATTAATCTCGACAGCCTGGACAATTTATGCTAAATTATGGCCCGACAGCCGCGCTCCGTATGCAAAAGGCAGCTCAGCTCCGTTTTCCTTTTTCGCACAGCGCCTAAATCCCCTGGATACGTGCCATGTGCGTGTGTGTGTGTGCGTGTGTGTGTGTGTTCGTGTGTGTGCACTTCTCTCCCTCGAGGCAGGTGCGACCCTTATAACGACTGCCAACAATTTGTATAAAATATTGCGCCCGTACCAACAACCGGGCCACTAAATAACGCATACAAAAAAAAGTACAGAAAAAAAGGAGCTGGAAATAAAAGGAACAGTTAGCGCTAAAAGCCCCCATTTACCAGACACAGCCCCCGTTCCCAGTGCAAGTGACAGTTTTGGAGGGTTTCTTCTGCTTCCTCTTTGTTTGGCCCCTTTCCACAGATTGTTAATAGCTGCAGTCCAACTGTTCCCAGCGAGTATCTGGCTGTGAAGGACAGTGAAAACTCTCTTAAGTAACAGTTAGTTTTTGTTTCCATTATCAAGAAAAAGTTCGCTTAAACAAGATGCGGAAGAAAGAAATAATAAAAGAAATAAAAAATCTCTGCTTAAAAATATTCAACTTTATTTCTTTTTAAATGTTAGGCATTACTCGGCGTTGTCAGGCTCCAAAACGCGGGATTTCACTGTATCTGAGTGAAAAGTATCTGGAGTGTAAAAGTATCTGCGTATTTCTGCGGAAGAATAAATAGAAATCTCTGTTTTAAAATACTTTATATTATTTCTTGTTAAATGCTAGGAATTATTCGGCGTTGTTGGGCTCCAAAACGCACTATTTTTGAGGAACTGTATCTGTATCTGAAGTGAAAAGTATCTTGAGTGTAAGAGTATCTGCGACCAACTGAAGCAAAGTGTGCACAAAGTATCTACCAATTGGACTTATGCTTTGTTGCTTACTTTGTTGTTTGTTTGTTGCTCTTGTTTTTCTCAGTGTATAGAATACTTGTTGTACAATGCTGGCAAGATTATGGCAATTGTGGACTGTCTGGACTGTCCGTGCCGGCAGGGGCACTGTTATTATTTTGAAATTATTTTAAATATACGAGCTGGGCTTTTATTTTATCTTTATAGGCAGCCAGAGGGTCTCCGAGGTGGGCCTCAGCTCGACTCAGCTGTGCGTGCAGTTGAATTTCTAGGGAGTGTCCCGGGTAGTTCAAAGAAAGGGTGATTAAATGATGAGCCATCAATTCGTATTCGAAATATATTATTAAAAAGTCCATCAAGTGCGAGAGAGATCCGCGCCAGAGTCTAATACATGCATACATACATACATACATACATATATCATTGACATACATACATATTATCTCGAGTTTTATTCTACATACATAATTATTGGGCTGCAAACAAAATTCTTCAAATAACCAAAGCTATATAACTATAATTTGATGTCAGGGTCGTCTTTTTGAGTGAAGGAAAACAGAAAAAAGCGCCCGAACCCAACGACATTCCGAGCAACGGTTTGTTCTCAAAGGTATTTCAACGGAATCCGTTTAATAGCATTTGCAATAAAAATGGAAAACGGAAAAAAAAAATGGATAAAATGAGAATGAGACTTGAAGAGAAAAAACAGAGCTAACCTCGCGGTCAAATATTCAGGCAGTTTTTTATATGCCACTATTATAACTGCAATTTCTGGAGACCTCGTCTCGAGATCCTTGCTTTTTGATTGGTCCGTCGAAGGTCAGTTTAATTATGCATTTGACAGCTGTCACGGCAGATGGAGAGGGGTGGGTAGGGGGGAATGGGACTTGTTTTTGGAAGCCAAATAGCTCGCATGCCTGACAATTAGTTGCATAATTTAAAGTCCAACGAAAGAGAGAGAGAGAGAGCGAGAGAGAGAGAGAGAGAGAATAACAGAAATTGTTTATAACTCGATCGGTCGATTGCGACTGCGACTGCGAACGCGAATGCGAATGCGGAATACAATGAGAATGAATAATTCCCGATGGGCCTGTGGGGGCTATTAAAAAGATGCCAATGTGTGCCCAGCAATCAGCAGTCCACAAAAATGGCCATGATGAATCAGTAAGGAGCTGTCGACTCTGTTGCAAAAGTATATACAATACAAAAATACATTATATAGGCAGGCAACTTCTGCGAAGCCCACACCAAGATACAAAGATACATTTTTAAAATGTTAAATTGATGCAGGCAACTGGTAACTGGAAGCGACGAGGGGGTGGGGGTGGGGAGGAGGCATCTGGAAGAGGGGACAACTCACAGCACTAACCATAAAAAGGTATTTAGCAATTTAGATGCATTCGACGTCGTGTCCGAGACGAACGCAATCTCCAACTGAAGTATGCAAGCGGTTCGCTTTCCAGCTCCTCAAGATGTTTGTTGTTGTTGTTTCCTGAATATCGCACGCTTCGATCTCGGCTGCTGATTGCGCAGCTGGAGGGGATGAGCGCGTGTATGTGTGTGTGTGTGTGTGCCTTGAAAAATGAATTGCTTAGCGCTCGCTCGCCCAAATAGTCCATGGCATAAATTCCGAATGGGAAACGCATCAATCAACGGTTTAAGCGTCTCAGCCTCTGCAAGAGCATGGAATGAACGCACAAAGAGGACGTGCAAAACATAATCACTGAAAGCTCGCAGTTGGAAAGGGACAGAGATGAGCGCCAAACAAAACAATGAAGAGAGCGGCTCTGGAATCAAAGAGCGCGTTTTGCAGACTCGTGACGATATTGCTGGAAAGATTAGAAGGCGCAATGGCAGCCAAAAAATTAAATAAGAAAAGATAACAGCCTAGGCATGAGAGCCCGAGCCCAAGCCGGAGCCTGAGCCTGAGCCTGTGCCCACAATACGTGGAACGGCAAATAAAACAAGTCGAGCCGAGACGAGAACAAATAGGCGAGTCATCGGCATGACCATGGCAAGCGGATTAGCTTACCTGCGCCGGGGCGGGCGGGACGCAGCGGAGTCTGAGCCGCTCCCCTGAGTGCCGGGTTGCCGCAGCCGAAGCCGATGCCGGTGCCAGCTAAAAATTTACGATTTTAGCACAGATTGTAAAGTAAATTTTCCTGTTTTTATTTCGAATTAACAAGCGGGGCCCAGGCAAACAGACGGCGACTGCGAGACAGAGATAGCAACAGCGACCGCCACAGAGAACAAGAAAAACACAGCAACAACAACAACAACTACAACAACGACTATGTCGTGGCTTGTGAAAATAAAAAACGAAAGTTTCATGCATGTTTTTTTTCTCATCTCTTTTTTTTTTTTTTTTGTTCTTTTTTGTGTGATTCTTCTTTAGAATGCGCATTACAGGAAGCCGTGGATCGAACCGGTTGGTTCTTTCAACGCGAATGAGCCGACCCAGGCCGAGCTGAGCTGAGCGGTTACTTAATAATGCAAACAGGTTTCGGACTGGGCTGATCTAAGGATGCGATGCGAGGGATTGCCAAGTAGAAAGGCCAGCGAAGTTATGGATATGAGATGACGAACTAGCTTTTTATCAAGGCGATGACAAAGCGCGATTAGAACGACAACAGGAAATCTGAGAATGTGGGCTGGATTTAATGAGCGAGCGGTTGTTTTAAGAGAGGGTAAGTTTAGAAAAGAGCTGTTTTGGGTTTCTTTTGTTATGCATTTACGAAATATATAACGGTTTAATTCAAGATGCCCTTAAGAGCATCTGTAAAGAGAAATGCATGTACTTGCATACACACATACATACATACATACATGTACGTATTCGTGTCCATTCTGTTGCAGCGCCTAAGCTAATTACCGTTGATTCAATTTGCCCATAGCTTATTTTCTTGGGCAATTTCCTGTTTCTCTTTGCCATACCTTGCGGTCTTCTCGTACCTATTTTCTTTAATTTGAGCAGTTTGGTAATTTAAAATTGGAACCCCCTCTGCTTTACCTGCCCATAATCAACTGTAATGCGGCCGACTCGGCGTTGAGCACGCAAGCAGGCAGTCAGCAAACAACAGCAGCAACAACAACAACGACCCAAACAAAACATATGCTTCAACAACAACAACAATGGCAACTATAATGGGCACGCCAAATTCACAAAGCTTCACACACAGACACATATCCAGACAGTCACACACACAAACACAACACTGACACACCTCCCCATTTTTGTATAGTACTCTGGCGCTCGTAAATTATAGCCGACTTGTGTGCTTGTATTCGTATTTCACGAAACAGCTGATTTGTTATCAACAGCGCTGAATGAGCACACAACAGAGAGAGAGAGACACATACGCAGAACGAACGAGAGAGCACTAAGCTTCAAGTGCTGAATTCTCACGCTCAGCAGCGGCACTAACAACAACAAAAGGTGGAAGAAATAATAATAAAAAAAAACTACAACGACGCCAACGGCGGCTGCTGCTATGGCAACGACCTTCCTTATTTATTACAATGTGTGTAATCGTCTACTGTGTATGTGTGTAGCAGCCAGTATGTGTGTCGTATGTGTGCTTACAGACGACGGCAAAGCTGTTGTTGCTGTTGTTGTTGTTGTTGTTGTTGTCGATGATGCTGCTGAAGACGATGTCGTTGGGCAAGGGGAGGGTGGCAACGGAAGGCGCTGACTTAAATTGCTTAGTTTTTAGTGCAGAAATGTCTGCAACATTTAAGTTTAATGCTGGCTCGTTACTGTTGTTGCCGTTCTGCCGTTGCTGCCGTTGTCGCTTCTTATGCCTCGTTCGCTTTTCTGTGTGTGTTAGAAGGAGAAGGGGTGTAATCTCTTTTGCTGGCAGCTTTTGCACTGAAAATCTTGTGCTCATTGCGCAGTTTCCGTGTGGCTTAGTTTGAATTTTATTTTATGTAGTTGTTGTTGTTCTTTTTTTTTTTTTTTGCAACAGGGCAGCTGTCGTTGTGAGTGTTGATTCTTTTTTGGGGATTTTATTTTAGTGCCGCACCTTTGTACATAATATAGAACAAAAGAGCACAAAGAAAGACGTAAGAGATGACAGAAAATTGCAGTAAAATAGTAAAGCGGAGCCTTGGGCTGACAAGAATTAAGTGATATACATACATACATAAATGGAAAAAGGGAATACGTGCAATATATGTACGAATGTGTGCGTACTGAATTCTCTTGAAGCGATAGATTTTTGTATTTATGTACATGCATGAATGTGACTGCATTTTCAAGAGCTTGTCGCCAGGGCTATTAAAAGGCAGCCAACAAGAGTTTGATGGTAAATGAATGATCAAAGGAGCGCATAAAACCGAAGCTGCGCAGAGGCAGAGGCCATAAAGAAATCATAAAAATTAAAGCAGGGCAACACTTAAAACACACGCTTAAAAGAGCGAGAACGGCAGCAGAGAAATATGATTACAAAATAAAAGGCAGCAGCAGCAGCAGCAGCGACAGCGACGTCGCTCTCTCGCACAACACGAAAGCAGTTGTAAAGATGGCCGCCGTGGCTATTATATAGCTGAATTTGTAAGCGACACCAACACTTTTATACACACACACACACAACACACACACGAACGCAGACCGCACAAGAGAGACAGAATGAGAGAGCAAACATGTGATGCGGCATGTGTTTCAGTTACAGCCACTGAATGCAATTGGCTTAAGCGTTTGCAGCAACGACACAATTCAACGCGCGCGCGTATGTGTGTGTGTGTGTGTGTGTATCAATGTGCGCTGAATACGCGGCGACGTCACGGCCCAGTCGGCAATCAGCTGTGCGGCAGCTCTAATAAAACAGCAGGTAGAACGCTGGCCAGCAAAAAGGGCCACACTGCGAGAGCCAGTCGCTTGAGAGAGCTTGACGCGTGCAGACGACTTTGTAAACGTAACTCGGAAAAATAGCAAGAATTTAACAGCATACATATTGCCATTGAAATAATGTAAATAGCAGCAGTTAAAAAAACAACAACGATATGAAAAGAATTATTTAAAGTGACAGTAAAACGAGCTACATGTGCATGAGTATATGTGTATACAACGTGAACGAACAATTTATAACCAAGCTAAAGCAACAACAAACATCTAACATTTACGGTAGCGTCGCGAAACAGCTGTTAGTGTTCGCTCTCAGTCGCTCTTAATTCAGCAAAACTCTGATGATTCAGCGCTACGCTCTCACTCTCTCTCTCTCTCTGTCTCTCTCTCTGCTCGCTGAACAAAAATTACAAAATAATTGACAACAGTCAAGAGTCCGTTTCATTTCGCTTGCGCTGCTCAACGTAAACGGACGTGCTCGAGCAATTCTTTCTGCCTGTCGATAGCGTATAAAAAACTGTAAACCACACGCGTGTATTTGCATAAAAATTTGTAAAGACTGAACCAATAAAATAAAACAAGCAAAATACAAACTCAATTTGCAGCTAAAATAGTTAAAAAAAAAAAAAAAAAAACACAAGACTGATTAACCAATACAATAAATGCAAAACAATTGAAATACGGGTGCGACAAAGCAACAAAACGAAACCGAAAGCAAATTCCAAAAAACAAAAAAAAGCAAGCAGTAACAACATATGGATTAAGGTTCCTCTTATATATACACACACACACACACACACACTCTCAAACGGATTAACAGCAGCTTTAACTACAGTTAAACGCTGTCTCTCACTTTTTGGATTACCAGTGCCAATAAAATTTGTCAAAGTCAAAGTCAAAGTGCAGTGAAAAAGCTCTAAAACAAAACAAAAATGAAATGCTAAATAAATTAAGAAAAGATTAAACAACAAATAAAGCTTTAAACCTTGTGCAGCAGCAGCAGCAGCAGCAACAACAACAACAACAACTAAAAAATGACGATGGCTGCGTGTTATGCTAATTATGACATGTCCTCCATGTCGTCTCTCTCGCTCTCGCATAGCATGTCAGCAGCTCTGCAGCAGCAGCAGCAGCAGCAACAACAGCTGCAGCAACAACAGCAGCAGCAGCAGCATCATCAACAACAACAACAGCAGCAGCAACAACAGCAACAGCAGCAGCACATGTATCATGCTGCAGTTGCAGCTCATCAGCAACAATTGCTGCAGCAGCAACGCCATCAGCAGCAGCAGCAGCAACAACCACCCGCCAGCAACAACAACAACACACGCCATGCAGCTGCGACGCAGGTTGCAACTGCCGTTAGCCAACGCCAACACAGCAGCAGCGGCGGCGGCGGCGGCGGCAGCGGCAGCGCCAGCACAGCAACAGCTGCCAGCAGCAGCGCCAGCAGCAACAACAACAACAGCAGCAGCAACGGCGTCGGCGGCGGCGGCGGCAGCAGCAGCGCCGCCGTCAGCAGCAACAAGGACTACAGCATTCCACTGCACGTCGACTGCAGCGTCGAGTACGAGCTGCCGAACCAGCCAAAGCCGCCCGCCGGGCAGCGCGTCGAGCCGCTGCTGATGATCCATCCCTGCTATTTCCGCAAAATGGAGTCGCAGCGGCGCAGCCCCTTCGTGAACAACATGCAGGCGACTGCGACGGCGAGCGCACGCAGCGCGGCCAGCAGCGCTGTTAGCAGCGCAGCGGCATTGGGCAGCGGCGCGGCAACAGTTGCAGCAGCGCCTAGCAGCAGCAGCGCAGCTCGTCGCAAAACCCAACTGCAGCAGCAGCAGCAGCAGCAACAACAACAGCAGCAGCAGCAGCAGCAGCGGCAGGCAGCGTATCAGCAGCAGCTGCGGCAGCAACAGCAACAAATGTCACAAATGTCGCAGCAGGCGCTGTATCCAGTGCAGCAGCAGCAGCAGCAGCTGCGGCAACAACAACAACAACAACAACATCGCAACCAAAGTCGTCAAAGCCAAAGCCAAAGCCACGCAGCAGCCAACTCAGTCGCAGCAGTCGCCGCGGCAGCAGCGACGTCGGCATCGGGTCAGTGGGAACAGTTGGCCGCTGCGCTGACGCCACACCAACAGCAACAGCAGCAGCAGCAACAACAACAACAACAACAGCATTCACATGCACACCCACACACTCACTCACACCCACACACACACTCACATGCACACACACACCAACAGCTGCAGCACCCGGCGTCCCTCTATTCTGCAAAAAGCAGCAGCGCAGCCAGCGTCGCCTCTGCCTCTGCCAATGCCGCTGGCAAACGCGATGCATTGATTTCGGGCAGCAGCAGTTACGTCAGCAGCGCTGCCAAACATCAGCATCAGCAGCATCAGCAGCAGCAGCAACAGCAGCAGCAGCAGCACTGCCTGCCACCTCCTGTCGCACCCTGGGATGCGGCGGCAGCGGCGGCGACTGCGCTGCTCATCGACCGTTCCCCGATGGCAACTGTTCCTAGCAATTATCAGGCCGGTCCTGAGGCCACGCCCATGCACCGGCTGCCGCCTACAGCGTCCACTGACAAGCTGAGCGGCAAATATCGCCAATATCTGCGCACGCAGCATCGCATGCATCCCTACGCAGCAGCGGCAGCGGCCGCCTCCCTCGCAGCGGCAGCGGCCGGCGCCAATTTGGGGCCAGCTTCGTTTGTGCCCTTTGGCACGGCGGCGACGTCGGCGACGGCAGCGCCAACATTCCAGCAACTGCAGCAAATCTCCTGCTACAACGTGTGATCCAACAACAACAACAACAACAATAACAGCAAAGGCAGCAACAACAGCAACAACAACAACTACTGAGACAGACGCTTACAAAGTAAACGTCAACGAAGAAGAAAGGAGAAAGAAAAATAACTGCAAATCGCTTTCTGTTTTAGTTAACAAATTTTTTAAATGTTCTGTTATTCCCTTTTGATTTTCTGTACCCTGTTTTACTGTAGGGCTTGCAATGTGCCTGGTGTTAAACATTAAACATGTAAACAAAACAACGGTATTGGCAATAAAAGAGAGAGAGAGAGAGCGAGCAAAAAGGGTGTCGCAGCTAATGCATGTGTGCACATGTACTTATTATGTATGTGTGCTATGTGCCGTTATGAAAGCACGCTAGATGCCCAAAAAAAAAAACCAAAACATAAAGCTCTGTTTTGTGCAGTGTGCGTGAGCTCTTCGAAGGAAGCGGCGGCTTTTGACAGCTCCGCTTGAGACTTGAAAGCAAAATGTAAAATTTCAATTGTGATATGCTAAAAAAAAAAAAAAAAAACGATTTATGTAAAAACAATTCAGCTTTAAAGTTCATCATCTGTTTTTATTGTCAGTAAAGAAAGTGTTTTGTATAAAAAGGCCCAGGCAATTGGAAAGCCGGTAAATATTTAATTATTGATTTATACTTAAATTAGCTGCGAAAGATTGTTGCCAAAAAGCCCAAAAGAGAAAAATAATTGAAATTTACTTGTTTTTTTTTTTTATTACAAAAAGTAAAAGTAATTTGTAGTAATTCGATAAACAAACAACCAACAAACAAAAAAGAAAAAACAAACAAAAAAATGCAAACTATTGTAGTGATATTTGTTATAAAATAATTTTAGTAATTAATTTAATTTAAATTAAACAACAAGGAAACCAACAAAACAAAACAAAACAAACACATTGCGTGTAAACCAACAACAAAAAAACAAAAACAACAACAACAACAACAACAATAATAACAAGTAAATGAAATGCTAAAAACTAAACATATGCTTATTTAATTACTATTGCTATTCACTAAACGAAAATGAAGAAAATATACAAAATCTCTTAAAGGACAGAATTGTTACGAACAAAATTATTATATTTGAAAACAGGTAGAAGCAGAAGAACACACACACACACACACACCACAACACAACATACATTTAAATGCAAATAAAATATATTCCAAATTATGCGAAGTAATTTGAAGCGAAATATGCGACAAAAAAAAAGTAAACGAAAATGTAGCAAATTGTGTTTTCAATGACGAAAGGAAGGCAGACAGAACGACACAGACAAATAGATAAGCATAGAGAGTGAGAGAGAGAGAGAGAGAGTGAACACACTGCAGTTCAATCGATGTAAATACCGTAAGAGAGCGCAGCAACTGTTTTTTTTTTTTTGCCGTCGGTACTTTGTTGGATTATTTTACAGTTAGTCGCCTCTCTTTCTACACATTATTTTTTTTTACTTTTTGTTGTCACTGTGTGAGCTGCTTTAATTTGATTTCTTGCTCGCCTCGTGCTTTGCCTCGGTTTTGGTGTCAGCTTTGCGTCGTAGCCACCCCCCTCGCTGCCCCCCGCGCACCGACATTCGTTTTGATTGATTGTTGTCATTGATGGAAGACTCTTTGGCTTCGCCCCGCACGCACAGTGGTGTGAAGTCAGAGTCTTTAATAATGAGTAAGAGGCCACATAATGGGCCCTCTATGTTGTCGGAGATTACAGGGTGTGCAGGGCATATGATAAAGTAAGAAATCATATCATTTAATTAAATTGAAATAATTTCAAATCTTAATTTCCTATGGCTGATAACTTGACACATTTCCTAACTAAATATAAACGAATTTCGCATTTCGCCAATTTCCTGCTTACAAATTCAAATTTCATAGGAAATCCGGTTGGAAAAAAACATAAGGGTGGTCATTTCTTCAAGTTTTTAATGCATTTCCAAATGCTACGCAACATTTAACCGGAATAAAGCAGCCGTCGGCTTAATTAAACAAAATGTTTCATTTGAAAAAAAAAAGCAAATAAAAAAGAGGCGTTAAGTAGAAAACGACATCCGTTTCCCATTGACCAAAAGTGGACTCGTTAAACCATTTGATTTGTGACTCGTTTAAAGCGAATCCATTCACATGATTCACTTTGGTCTGCCCTAAATCCAAACGAGTCCAAGCCATGTCAAGACTCACGACAAGACAACCATGACAGGAACTGGCCGCGACTGCCTATGTAGACCACATGCGGACTTATCTAAGTCCATTTATAGTAGTTTGTGTGTATGTACTATATTTATGTTATACTATGTAGAAAGCAACGTCAACAAATCTTGTTTATACTAAAAGGAAGAAAAAAAAAAAAAAAACACGGCACACGCGTTCAAAGACAATCGGGGCTCAATTGAGACGGGGTGAAAAACGTTCGTTTTGTATGCTGATTTAGGTCTGAGAAATGATTGCCATCTATTCATTTATTTAATTCATACATATAATAGATTAGAATTCCCTTGCAACATGCCAGTTGGCGGTAATTAAAATTTACTACAATCGTTCAGGGCAAAAATAAATAAATGCGACTCGGACCCAAGTGTTTTTTTTTTTTTGTTTGTAATCAATCGAAAGCACGCCAAAATCAGCTGTTGCCCACTGTTGTTTTCTGGGTCTGTCCATATCCCCCTTCCATTCATTCCCGTTCAATGCGAGTTCATTGTCGTCATATTCTATGCACGCATGCATGCATGATACTTTGTGTATGTGTGCGTGCGTGTGTGTGCTTGAGCTTCAGCTAAATTGGAATGAAACAAAAGCTGCACTTTAAAGAGAGAACTGTTGATTGTATTTTTAAGGCAAATCTTCCGAGAGATAATGGGCCTGTTCTTCAAGTACGGTACTTGAAAGCTCAAGTGTTCGTTTATTTTATTTTATTTATATTTTTATTTTAAATAGAAATGAGCTCAGTGCTCAAGTGTCTGCGTTGCCAAAGAGTTTTTGTCTGTGTGTGTTTGTGTGTGCGATGGAAAGGGGAGGGGGGGGGGGGTCCTAAAAAGTAATTAATCACTAGGTGGAAGGTGTAGTTCGTATGCAGAACAATAGATTGGGCTTTTCATTTTTATTTATTTATTTAGATGCATAAAAGTTTTTGTACGCGTTTGCTTGGCCTTTGGATTTTGAATTTATTACGGCATATCCCCCCTCCCCCTCCCCCTCCCAATCCCTAAAGGTGCCATTTAAAAGTCATCAACAGAGATAAATAAAGCTAATAATGGGCCAACGAAATACGCATAAAAATTGAAACAAAACAAAAGCATGCAAATAAAACGGCACCCAAAGCTCGCACATAAAATCAAATTAAGCACACACATACACACACACACGCACGCACGCAGTGATGATTAGTTATTTTTAAATTTAAGCTGAAAATGCAAACAGAAAAAACGCACGAAAATTGTTTTAAATGAAATGACGCAAGGCGCATTAAGCAAAGTCCAGAAACAAATATCAAGTCACAAAAAAAAAATAAAACAAAAACAAAATGCGATAAAAACTGAAGTAGAGCGCAAAATGAAAAGCAAAGACAGAAATGCGACAATGACAACGGCGACGGCGACGGCGACGGCGACGGCGACGTCGACGCTGACAGCGGAAGCTGTCTAACAAACGATGACTGTCGGTGTGCGTGTGTGTGAGTGTGGTGTCTGTGGGTGCGGCAGGTGGCGAGGGCGAGGGCGGGCTAGCATGGTCATTACAGTTACGCCTTGCATTGAGGCTGGTCATAAAGCCCATGCTTACGAGCAGAACACGGCAGAGCAGAGCAGAGCGACAAGGACAGAGATAGACTGCGAGGCGAGTGCGACGAGACCCACGCCCAGACGCCGCCTGGGCAACCAGTTTACGTTTGTTTTTGTTTTTGTTTGGCTCACTCATTCATTCATTTTCCGTCTTTTTTTTTTCTTTCTTCTTTTGGAGCAGCACTTTTGCAAGTGGCTGCTTTTGGGGTCAGGCTAATACAAGCGCTTTATAATTCGCGACTTAATTAAAACATTTGCCCGCTCCGAAACACATTTAAATGTTTAAAACATTCATTTTCTATGCGTTTCGCCGAAGTTTGTAATCATTTATATATATATACATATATATATATATACATTTTTTATAATAGCCTTTGAATTCTGTGCGTTTCAGTATTAATTAAAGTCGTAAATTAAGTACCGCATTGACAATTAAATATGTATTTATGCCAAATGCAATGAATTTGTTGTTTTTTGCTACTTTTTTTAGTGTTTTTTTTTTTTTAATAATCAGCAAGCGACAATTTTAATAGGCTTTAATTAAATTGTTAAGCAAAGCACATAACGAAGAGAATACAATTTAGCGTTAGTCGCTGTAACTAATTAACATAATTTGTAAGCGCGACTGGGCTGGGAGAAATGCGTAGCGCAGCTTAAAACGGCTTCAAATAAATTATGAAAAAAATATGTATTGTTAATTAAAATAGCGACTAATACGGACGCGCCGAATTAAGATGGGCACACATTTGAAATTCCATATTCAAGCCAAGCCCCAAAAATTTGTATAAAATAGAAATTTGTATTGTTTTCGAATATGACTCAGAGCCGATGACAAAACTGTTTGAGAAATGGAGCCACCCAATACAAGATTTAATTGAATTTCGAAATGGCCAATTAACCTCAAATTGCGACATTTAGCTTGAACTAAAAAAACCCTGAAAATATTTAAAAATATATATATTATGTAGAGCTGCACTTTTGGCTGGCCCAAAAGTTGAGAAAAAACACGAGAAAAAATTAACAACACTTGTACAAAATATTATTCATACTTGGCAGCTCAGCCAAGCCAAAGTCAAATCACTTAAGCTGCCCCACAACACAGAAAGAGAGAGCGCGAGAGAGAGGGTGAGACAGAGGGGGAGAGGGAAGGCCAACACGCTTTCGAAAAGGCCTACGAATAAAACTTGAACTACAAACTTTACACTTGACAACAAGCGAATATAAAAAAAAAATGAAAAAAAAAACCAACGTGTAAAACTAGTTAGCAAAAAAACAAAAACAAAAACAAAAACAAAAAACAATTAAAAAGCATTAACGCTTAGCACTGCCTAAGTGCAGTTGGGGTATACTAATATGCAGATACAGATACAAATGCAGATGCAGCTGCAGCTGCAGATACAGATACAGATACATATAGATAGAAGATATGTAAGTAGCATTCGAGCAGAACAACATTTGAAAAACAAACTAAATTATATGGCAGCCAAAATGTTTGGGCCTAATGTCAGGCAGTATATATACATATACACATACATATATACAGATATACAGATATATATATATAGTACATGATATATAGTTATCGAAAGCCGCACGCAAATTATACAAATTATTGTTGTATTTGTTTCATTTATTTGTGGTTTAGGTTATCGAAAAACCACTTAACTGGCACGAATCAACATTTAAACAGTTATAGA
Organism: Drosophila virilis; assembly: GCF_030788295.1. Lineage (NCBI taxonomy): Eukaryota > Metazoa > Arthropoda > Insecta > Diptera > Drosophilidae > Drosophila > Drosophila virilis. The sequence goes on from NC_091544.1 coordinate 31,765,299, forward strand.
GCCAATATAAACATAATTAAAGTCTACATACATGATAATTGATACCATAAACTACAAATTAGCCAACCATATTGTGACTTACAACAACAACAACTACAACAACAACAACAACAACATAATAATAAATGTATCTATATAGACGACGATATAATGCAACTAACTATATAGTATTTAGTATCTAGACTACATACCAACCACGCCTATGCCGAGTTATTAAAGAAAAAATGTGAAAAAATAAGTAAAACCCTAAAACACAGAAAACGCAATACTAGAGAAAGCATGGAGCAAACCTTATACTTAAACTAACTAGGCCATCAACAAATTATAGTCTATACCTAAAGATATATATATATATATATATACCTATATATATATATGTAGATCGGCGGTAAGGGCGTGGCGTGGCATGCCCAAGCCCCGATTACTTATGAATATAAAATAAAAAGAACAACAACAAAACAACCACAGCCACAATTTAAGCGCTGAATTAACGAAAACCTATTCAGCGTAAAAAATGCAAAATATTATTAAAAATAACATTTAATTAAAGCCATGTATGCACAAATATATATACATATGCATATATAATATATATATATACAAATTATTATGAATTTCCGCTGTGAACAAAATTAATGTTTAAATAGGCATTAATTTCAATCTCTTTTTTTTCTGGTCGTTTATAAATATGACAAATAAAACTAGAAAATGTGCTAAATGAAAATTGCAATTTCATAGATTTATTTTTCTGAGACAGAGCGCAGGAGAGGGGCAGAGCGAGGTTTAAAGTTGCCAAAGACGCATCTTTTCTGAAAATTTGAGCATTTAATTAAAAAGCAATTTGCGACAATTTCTCACATTCGCTTTGCGTGTGTTCATCATTAATTATATTTAATTTCGCAAAAGTTTTTATTTAAGTTTTGATGTTCAAAAATCAAATTAGCTACGCTTTGGGCACACACACACACACACACACACACACATATGTATATAGCATATACATATATATATAGATCTATTTAAATGTGATAGTAGTTTTATTCATGATTAATTGTGCATTGTATTTTAAATTAACACTCAAATAAATCAAATAAAAATATAATCAGGTTTGGCATTTCAGTTTTTCTGTATTCATTACAACTTTCAAGCTGATTAACTAATGTACATGAATTTATATGCCTAAATATAGCATTTACATAACTAAATATATATTCGAATAGCTGGCAGGTCCTCAAGCATTGATAATATATTAATAATAATATATATACATATATATATATATGATGCATGATTATTGTATAAACCATCTAATTTGTAGCATATTATGACATGGATTAAATATTATTGTATGATTAACAAATATATTGGGCTGCATGCATAAGAAAACTTGAAGAACACAATAAAGAAGGATATAAGTAATTGAAAAAAAAAAAAATAAGATAATGCCAATTAATAAACGGTTAATTTGAGCAATAAATTAAACACAGATTTTTCTAATTGTGGGTACTGTGGCTTGGGTCTAGAATATGGATGGGAAAAGCAGTTGATTGGATCTTAGATATCTTTCAAATCAAATCAATATCGTATCAGTTCCTAGTCTCGAAATTCTCTCGATCTACTTCTAATTACTGCAAATTCTTGGAATAGGTATTTAGTGCCCAACCCAAGCAAATAATCTAATATGCAATTTTAAAATCAAGAATGGTTCTACTAAGTTTAGGAATATTTAAGAGCGAAATGTACTTGAAATTATAATTATAAGCCGTTTTCAATTCGAAGCGCCCAGGACTAGAATTTCAAATGGTATTTTTGGGAAATTTGTCAGCTAACCTTGGGCCTCTTCTCATTGGAAATAACAATCATTAAAATAATGATAATTAACAATGAATAATGAACAATGAGCAACGAAATGGAATATCAGCGCACGTATTTATCAGTCAACCTTCGGCTCTTCTTGTATTTTCATTAGAAATAACAATCATAATAATAATGTTAATGAACGATAAACAATGAACAATGAACAATGAAATGGAGTATCAGCGAACGTACAGCCTTGGGCCTGTTTTTGTACTCTCATTTGAAATAACAATTCTTAAAATAATTATAATGAACGATGAATAATGAACAATGAAATGTAATATCAGCGCACGTATTTGTCATTGTTCATGCTCGATGGCTTTGGTGGCGGCAACCCTCCTCGCCATGCCACTTGTCAAATCCCCCTCTACCCCTCGCTACCCTCAACCCGCACACTTTGTACGCAAACAAATATATTTATATAAAAATACGTAGTCGAGTATTATCAGCACTCACGAGGCTCATGTTTCAAATAGTTGACGCTGTCGTCTTGCTAGTTCGCCGTATGTGTATGTGGGCCCCTCCCCGCCTCTCTGTTCACTCTCCTCTGTTCTCTGTGAAGTGAAGTGTTTTCACAATCGCCGCACAAAAACAACAACAACAACAACAACAACAACGCCACATGACTCGGGCATACTCGAAATTCGTGTTGTGCCCGTTTCATATTTTCCAAATGATGTTGCAAGTTGTGAAGGTTTCGCTGCCATCAGGCTATCAGCAACAGCTACATCTACAGCCAGAGCTAACCCCGGCACCCAGTTCCAGACCCTATTCTATAAGTAGTGGCAATCTCCCCCCAAAACAACAACTCAGACGTCAGTTGGTCTGGCGGCGATTAACGGACTAAGGCGGCAATTAAAAACGCTTTAAAATGGCCGCTGCCGCAATCGCCGCTGCTACCTCTGTCGACGTTGACGGCGACGCCCACACAGCGGCAGAGTGAAATGTTATAAACATTTGAATATGCGAATAATTAAAATATTTAAAATAGTTGCCCGGCGCGTCGTTTAATGAGCAAACATCAAAAATCAACACATAAATAGTATATCATTTGGCTTTTAATTTTCGTTTCGTTTTTAAATTTCTTTTTTTCCTTTCGTAATAGCTGCCAAAAATATCTTTGAAGCTAAATAAACAGAAAACTTGGTAGGGAGTCCCAAGGCAAAGATACAAAGATACAAGAAAATAAACAAAAATTGAAATTGAAAACGAGAGAAAAACAGAAAACGTGGCAAAGGTTTAATAAATTATAATTTATGTTTATTGAGCTATTTGTTATTCAATGTTCGTTGCGTTTATTGATTTTATGCGCTCGCAGCCCAGCTCCAACAAAAGTATCTTACAGTAGATGTATCTGCTAGATGCTGCAAATGAGTGAGCATTTGTGCGACATTTACGACTTGTCATATTCTATACTCTCTACTGGCTGTGTGTGTGCGCGTGTGTATGTGTGTGTGTGTGGGAAGCCATAAATTGTGCCACAACCACATGTGCCTCAAATGTATCTTGTATCTTGTATCTGCCCCCCTGCCAGCCGGCCAGCCAGCCAGCCAGACAGCCTATCGAGTAGGCCGCATCTCTCGCAGTTACTTAGTTTTTATGCACGTTGTTCGCTCATTGTTTGTTTGTGCCATTGACAATGCGGCATGCAGCGTGCAGCGTGCAACATGCTGCATGCAACATGCTGCCTTTGCCCGTTAGCCGCGCACAGCAATCCCAGATGAGTAATGATTGCAGGGCTAGGCACAGTCGCTCGCATAAGTATTGCACTCTTAATAGCCGTGGCAGCGACTGTTGCCTGCGGCCAGCTTAAAACAGGCAGGCAACCAGACGAGGGACCAGGCAGATCAAATGGGATGAAATGAGATGAGTTCCGATCCAAAGCAATCCCAACCAATCCCCAGCTAAGCTGCGCTGTTGTGAGTGAAGGCATAAAATACAAAGTGCACAGAGACAGAGACAGACCGAGGGACTGGCGGATTGGCGGGCAGGCGGGCAGGCGGACAACGCCGCGTATCTATGAGATACAATTTGGCCTGTGCGTTGGCCGCGCCGGCACCAAATTATACATATCGAAAGATTTATTACACACATTGTGACAGTGCGAGCCGTCAAATGAGTTTTTCAGCGTAATTACCGAGCGTCACAAAATATGTTGGTAAAAATATCTGAAAATGAACAAAAACAAAAATCAAATTAAGCGCGCACTCATACGAAATAAGAGAGCGCTAAACGTGTGCGCCCGACTAGCAGATACCCTCTAGTTCAAAGAAATTCGCATTCTGAAAAATGTATTCTAGCATAACTTTTGCGTCTATGATCCGATTCGTATGAAAATGTATGAAATTAGATACTGGATCTTTTTGATGACACAATCCCGATCTGAATATACAGTGTTGCGCTTGGTGAACAGAGTATACAAAGCCGAAAACCTAACACAAACTAAATCCATGTGGGCACAAATATAATTTTTTATGTGTTTTGTGTGTTTTCCGCTTTTATGGCCTGGCATCAAGTTTTTTCCTTGTATTTTGATAATCGTGCAGATAAAGCAGCAAATGGGAAATGGGGAAAAGCCTCTGCCCATGCCACTGCCTCAGTCGCAGCCACAGCCGCAGCCTCGACTGCTGCTGCCAACTGGCAACTGGCACTGCCCTCGTTTGCGATTGCTTTCGTGAAGGTTACTGGCGGGGCGACTTGGTTAGTTGCCCCGGCGGAGCACGTTAATCATTTATGAATGACTTCTTCTATGGCAAGCAGCGATTTGGCCCTTGTGGCCAGACACAAAATGAAAATTAAGGCGCTTTAATGACTACAAAAGGTGATGGCCGCACTCAGACTTGGCCCATCACCTAGACAGCTACAGATACAGATGCAGATACATTCAGCCAGGGACAACGCAACGAGATAAGCGTAAATTGTTGAGGCGTTAATTAAGATTTCTTTGATGTGGCCCAGTTGAGAGCAGCTGCTGCTATTTCGGTTCTACAATTCGACTCAACATTTACTCAATTGTCGTTTGGCCTTAAATAACGAACGTTGCGACTTGAACAGATTGTTTCTTTAGCATTCAGGATATCTTAAGAAGTATTTATTAATCAGTCTAATTTCTTTCTAATCGGAAGTACTTTCTGTAGATATTCTCTCTCTGCGTTCTTGGGTTATTTCTGGTTTCTCTAACTAGAACTCCGTTTCTAGATGCTCTGTAATCTCTTATGGCATAACATAAGCGGGTCTAAGCACAAGGTTTTTCATGAAAAAGCAACGAAATCAACTTGGCTGGCGTCAAGCATTACGACACGATCTACAAATGGAATTAGTTGAACCATCACGATGCGATTGGGAGTGTGACTATGACTGCGATTGCGACTGTGAATGTGACTGCGACTGTGACTGTGACTGAGTGAAGAGTCACAGTTGACGGGCAAAGTCGAGACGGAATGGATCCAAATCTGAAAGCCAAACTGAAACGTACGTTCGTTCATGGCATTTGTGTTTTAATGGAACGTGTTTTTCTTGTAATCGTTAATCTGGCATTTGCACTTAATTAAAAACATTTTAGCTATTATTAACAGCAGTTGTTGCTGTTGCTGTTGCTGTTACTGTTGCTGTTACTGTTGCTGTTGTTTTTGTTGCTGCTGTCTCTCTGGCGATTTTATTATTTGCTCTGAAATTTGTTGCATTTAAATTGTGGCATATGTTTATGGATTTGCGTGATTGCTTCCACATACCGTAAAGAAATCGTGATCTACATACAGACACACATGTAACACATAATGGTATATATATACATATGTATGTATATATGTATATATACATATGTATGTCTTAAGTGCTTGGCAGTTGGCGTATCGAATCGAAATTGAAATTGAAATTCGAATCGGAATCGGATGGCTTGGGCTTTCTGGTTTTTGCGAGAACTCGTTAATATCAATTTGCCTGAAATTGTTAATTGATTTTGCAATGAACAAATATTACGCGATGATTGCTTGTTGTTATTTTTTGTTGTTGTTGCTGTTTTGAAGGAATTTTTATAGTTAATTTCGAATGCGTCGCGTCGTCGTTCCATTTCATTCCATTTTAAGGGGCATTTTAAGCCCCGCATATAATTTTGTGAATTTTATTATTTTGTTATTTACAACGTTGCCCTGTCGTCTCTGTCGCAGTCGCTGTCATGTGTATAAAAATATTTTAATGCCAGTTTGTGACTTTCACGAAATCAACAAATTTCGCACGTATGTGCCCTGTCTCTATTGTTGTTGTTGTCGCTTGTCGCTTGTCTTTAGCTGTCTGCTGTTAACATTCACGATTTGTTGTTCTTATTTGACTCTGCTATTTGAAGCGATAACAATATATGTATATTGTGACGTACGCAGTCAACATCATGTTTTCCGAGATCACAGCATTCATACACTGAGAGAAAGGAGAGCAATACAGAAGGAAATCAATTTCATAATTCAAAGGGTTACAGTCAAAGGCAAAAGAAATCTAGAATTTGCATATACGAATTCACATAATATCTCAATTTTTTCAAATCGAATAAAAGAATATCGAAATGAGTGCTGTTCTTCGCTGAGTGTACGGTTCAAGTACACTAAATTATTTATTTATATGCAGCAAGTTGAAAGACATCTAACGAATTGGAACAACTTCGGTAGCCGCTCTGAAATTAGCACACACACAGACACACACACACACACACATACATATATAGGGCCAGCTCTTGATAAATGCCAAGTGAATGAATTTATAAATATTTACAGAAATTTTTAAATCTGGAAAGCGTGAAGTGATTCGCGGTTAGCGCTGATTGCCAAAACACGTGAAGCAAAGCTGAGGCTGAGGCTGAAGCTGACGTGGCGGCGATACGATACAAAGAATGCCCATGGAAATGATATGGGGACACCTTGTGATATGACCGCGCATTACTGTGCTGGCCCGGCCTTACACAAGTACAGATACAGATATAACATACACTGCCATAATATCACGAGTGCAAAGTTTCAGCAGAATGTGACAAGAGCTCACGAATTTCATTCCAGATATGGCTCGAGTGAAAAACAAACTTAGCAAGATCTCATGTGGATGATATGTAAGTGTATTCGTTTGTTTCTATCTTTTGTTTGTATAATTGTATTGTATAAGACTGCGACTTGACTTGAAGCTTGAACTCGGCTTAGTTTTATAGAGCTCCACTTGGTTCCATTCAATGAAATTACTCGAAGTTTGTATAGGCCCATAAATGGTATTCAAATTAACTACACTTTGTGTGAGAAGGCATTCAACTTAATAAGTATTACACAAAATTAACGCTCGCATTTTCTAAGGAATTCTTTTTACTATAGTGTGTGTCTGTGTGCGTGAATGGGCTATACTATAATTAAATTATGAATGCTTTAGATGGCAACTTTATTGTTTGCTTTATCGCAGGCAACGCACAAATAACAAAAATATCAAAAATAACACAAAAACGTTTCTTTTGCGTTCTTTGAAAGGCCTCCGACAGACAGACAGACCCTACTTAGAGGAACTCGTTTCGTTCAACAGAAAACAACAATACCAAAATAATACTTTATTTCGAAGAAAAAAAAAAAAACATTTATATAAATATACGAATCGATCTGAGGCATAACAATAATGCTCTAATGAATCGTGCGAATGGAAATTGCAGATCTATACACATATAATATATATTATATAGTATGTAGTATATTAAAAGATAATAACAACAATGAATGCCCAACTTTGTATACTTTGTTGTGTGCTGGGCAGAGGTAGGTGGCACCTGGCAGGGGGGTACGAATTAAACGTGTACATAAATAATTTATTAAATTAAAAAAAAAAAAAAAAACGATTATTCTGTTTTTTTGAACTGTTTGCTGCGAGACTTGGGCTCTGCCTGGGTCCGGTGCCTGGGATTGGGGCTGGGGCTGGGGCGGGCGCTGATTTCGGCCATAATGCCTTAAATTATGGCCTCATTGTTCATGCTGCTATTTGCTGCTACAGTTACGTGGCTGGGATTAAGATTGGCAATGGGATTGGGACGGGGACGGGGACGGGGACGGGGACTGGGACTGGGACTGGCACTGGAACTGAGACTTGGACTGGGACCGGGCCTGGCAATGGAACTCGAAAGTTGGGGCGATAATCGCGCCAAGTTTGCGCCTTATTTCGTTTGGTAATCTAATTTATGGCATTTTTCTAACAACTAATTGCAATTTCCGCCCCTTGGACATGAAAGTGTAGAACGGCTTGGAGAGCGGAGTAGTGCGGGTTGGGGGAGGGAGGTAGGCAATCAAATTACGCATGCCAGGCGTAAATAAATCTACATACAAAACATCTCATGCAAATGGCAAACAACAAAGCAGCTCGAAAACTGTTCGAGTTCGAGTCCGAGTCCGAGAGTCCGAGTCTCCGAGTCTAGTCATCGTGCGCGACCTTTTCCTGCCCAGATCTTAAGCCCAAATGAATCAACTCAACTCAACTGAATTCCCCTCGCCCGTCTGCCTGACTGACTCAACTGTGGCTTTGTTATGTTAATTAGACAGACCAAACGTTTGTTTTAATTAAGTTTTTTACTTCTTGCTCACCCCCCTCTCTCGCTCTCTCTCTCTCTCTCTCTCTCTCTCACTCTCTTGGGAGTTGTCGCCCGACCGCATATAAAGCGCACCACTCAGCTATTGTGTTTGACTTCCACTTGGAATTCGTTTTGATTTGAATTCCAAAAATTAATATTTTTTGGGCACTTATTTTTTATTTTTTTTTTATTATATTGCAGCTGTTTTATAATTCACCGCGTCAGACTGCGTAATATTATGCCTAAATACCTGAAGCCTCATGCTGCTCTGGCATTTTATTCTATTCATATTCATAATCAAGAACATTATCATTAATAAAACAATTTAATGTGGTCTGCTCTAAAGATGTGCCCGCTCTACATGCCATATACGTATATTAGGCTTAAGCCGAGGGTATCAACAATTTGATACTCATTTCGGCTATAATACGTTAAATATAATCTTTTAAGTAAGTTGAAGAGAATGAAATTAGAATCAACACAGAATACTTTTAGTCGATTGAAATGTCTTTTTTTATACCCTTGTCTCGAACTGTGTAACGACATCTCCGATCTCATAAAGTATATATATTCTTGATCCGTATCAACAGCCGAGTCGATATAGCTATGCCAGCCCGTGCGTCTATCTCTTTCTATGCAAACTAGTCTCTCAGTTTTAAGGCTACCGTCTTTTTTGTTAATTTAGATATCTTGACCAAACTTGGCATTTATTAGTTTTACTATGCTGCCCTTATATATATGCAAAATCCTATCAACGTCTGTCATTTAGCTTTCATTGAAACGATCGGTCGAAAATTAAGTTTTTGAATGGAAAACTTTTTTGTTTTTTGAAGATATTTTGATATTTTGAAAATATATAGCTGCCATGGGTACCATCGGTCGAAAATGATGTTCACGTATTTAAAACTTTTTGTGTTTCTAGATATCTTAGCTATACAAGGTAATAACTACTTCGTAGATACCAGAAAAACTTTATGAGCATTATGAAAAGGTTTGGTGTGCAAGGGTATATCCCTTTTTTGTCTGTTCTTTTTAGTTTGAACTTAGTTTCGGTTTTCCTTTAAGCGTGTGCACAGTTCGTTGTTCTTTAGTTACGCTTGCAGGCATTCAGAATTAATGAAAATGAATGCGTTAGGTGTTAAGTTCTTTTGTTTTTGGGGCGTTGTCTTGTCAGAACTGCATTGGCGTTGCCAGACACACTTGACTTGACGGACATGCCAGACCGCGCCAAGTGCTCGGCCCGGGCCCGCGGCATGTTCTGGGAATGGTTTTCTCCACATGCCATACCAAATACTTGTAGTCATATATTTTTTAATTGATTTGCCACCCAATGAGCTGGCCGCAATTAACCCAAGGCAACGGCAACAGCGACGGCGACGGCGACTGCGACGGCGACTGCGGCCCCAACGGCCACATCAAAGGCGCCCGGGTGATTAGGCATAAAGGCTGCTGATTTGGGTATCGGGTTGCCGTAGTCGAGTGGGCCTGGGTTTAGAGACTGCATACCGATCGATATGTCATATCATATTGGTATCAATGGAACCGATTGTAGCGAAGCTGGCGGAGACTCCGACAGCGACGCCAACGCAAACTTTGTTGCAGCCAGATTAAGATCTCGCTCTGTATGAGATTATATAAACTGCCGACTAATTAAAACCAATGAAGAATTATTGTGTCCATAAATCGTCTGATCTTTTGTTGCTTACGGATAGAGCACTACACTAGAAAAAAGCAGGTTGCTGGTTCGAATCCACATGCAACATGCACAATCCCATAGCATATTTCTATACTTTACTTATCTAAATGTAGATAAGTCATCTATAGCCAGATTTGATTACAATTTGATGTGAAAGTAAGGGTATATAGTCATATCTATAGTCAGACCTGGCCAGATTTCGTGCAGTGTAGCCAGAGATTAGTGCTCTTTGATTCCACGTGCTGGGAAACACGAACTTATGCTCCTGGCTGATAAGATAACGCAAATCGTTGCTAATCCGAGTATTATATATATAAGGTGCGTAACGAAATTATACGAAACTTTTTATTTCTTAACTTTTTTTTGTTTGAGTAATCTTAGAAGTATAGTAATGCTTTATTTTCGAAAATGTATATGAAAGCAACATTATATAATAACATATTCATTTAAATGTTCATAGGTTTTAAAATATTTGAAAAATAAGAAAAATTACACTTTTCGAGTGTAACGATATTATACGAAAACTTGTTTTTTTAGCTTATAAAACCATAAATCTTTGAGATAATGGCTTAAAAAAAATTTGAACATTAAATAGGGCCTCCTTGTTCTTTTCCTACATTGAATAACCTTCTTTTCATTGAGTTTATTAAATTTGCTAAAAGGGTTTGATCCAATTTTGCCCATTCTCTTAAAATCCTCCTTCTTAGTTCAGTAACACTATCAAATTTCTTATTTTCGGCGTAAACACGACGTACAAGAATTCCCCAGAGGTTTTCAATAGGGTTCAGATCAGGTGAACACGCAGGCCAGTCCAAAGTATTGACTGAGGATGACAATAGGTAGGCCATCGTGTGACGACTGGTGTGAATTCTTGCCTTATCTTGCATGAAAATGTAAGGACTTTCCCTGTTATCCTGTAGGAAGGGTAGGAGAGTGTTGTCCAACACTTCCACATAATCTACGCTTGTCATTCTTGAAGTAACAAAGCGGAGTTCAAGGGTGCTACACTTGGTAAATGCACCCCATACCATAACAGAACCACCTCCAAAATTCCGTTTTGAAAATACGAGGGGTTCCTTACGCAAATCGTGCCAATAGCCGCGAAATCCATCTGGACCATCTAAATTAAACTTTTTCTCATCCGAAAAAATAACCTTTTTAAGAAAAAAATATTTAAAAATCTTATGTTGCATGTGTTGCATCTGCATGTTGCATGCAACATTACAAGACAACGATTCCTTACCAAGTCCCAGCACGTATCAAGGTTTTTAAAAGCGAATTCAAGTCGTGCTGCCTTGTGGTGATTTTTGAGAGTTGGCTGCTTCTTCATTACTCCTCGCACTATATGTTTGGATGTTTTTAAAGTACGCCAAACGCACATTGGTGACACTGGAATGCTGCTGTATGCAGCAAGTTGACGACACGACAAGGTCGAATTACTTGCTTTTTTCAAAATTTGACGCTTGTTACGGCCAGACAGTTTGGATTTTCTTCCAGCATTATTATTTCTGCCGTATCCTTCCTCATTTTGTAAAAAATTATTGATTACGCAGCATGTTCGACCAATTAATTTCCCAATTTGGTTAATTAATAAGCCAGAGGCTTTAAAAGCGAGAATTTTCCCTTTTTCCTCTTCAGTCAAACGCGTTCCTCGTGGCATTTCAATGATTTTTTAAATAAAATTGATAAAATTCAAAACTACAAATCAAACAAAGTTGATACGCACGCCTAAAGATCAGTTTTTCGATTGTTTCGTATAATTTCGTTACAATAAAATTTCAGCAAAACAACGGCTTTTAGAAGCAAACCTAACGGGACATTTCCAGCATAGGCTAAATATAGAATGTAACGGTTCTCTATTGCACATTATGCTTTGAATTCTCATTTTATTCCATCGTGCGAGTTGATTTAACAACATTTTCGATTTGTCGAGTGTTTGAAGTAATATTTTGATAGTTTCGTATAATTTCGTTACGAACCTTATATATATATATATATTTATATATGCATATGTAATCTGTTGGGATTTACGGCTTGTTTTGTTTTTTATTTTGCCTCGTTTTTTTTTTCTCGCAGAGCTTAGTCTAGTTAGTCGCAATACAAGTGCGCACATGTAGACCCACCCTGGCCCCTGCCCCATGCCCCCTGCCCGTTGGCCTATCGTTAAAGCAAGTCTGTTTATGGGCGTCTCTGGATCGGTCGTGACTAATGTGTAGGCCCCTCATTGCTATAAATAAAATTTCACTATCATTATCTGTGTCTGTGGGGGATTGCCCCCAAAAGTGGATGCCTTAGTCGTAGCATTGACGTCTGACAAGCAAATACAATTAAGTCGGCTCGTAAATTGTGCACAGTTTAAATATATTTATAACTGAAAAACCCGTTGGCCGCCTGTCTAAATTATCTAATGCAAAGTATCTTAATTAATTACTGATTAAAGAAAATAATCAGGTGAATGGAGTGTTGTGGCTGAGTGCCATGCAATATCGGTCAAATGCCGCAATTTTGCTCAAGTGTGATTAGGCCCCACTCTCACCCCTTCTATGTCTCCTATGAAGATTTGTTGTGCCTAGTGCCTAGTGCATTTGCAGTCTTATCGCGCACTTTCGTAAGCCTCGCAACCCATTTGCTCCAGTCAGCTCTCTGGGGCCTTTCGGCTTCGAGTGGATTGTTTGGGGATTTATGAGGCTGATAACTGGTCAAGTGGAAACGCCGTCGACGACTCGTAGATTGGAGGACTGATCACGTCACGATTCGATTGATAGACAAATCGTGGGCTGGGCCTAGACAACAAGACTAAATCGAATGTCGTTGATCGACCTGTTTTCTTATGGTATATCATATTCAATTATTTCTGGAACAAAATTATCAACGCATTTATGGCAACTTTTCCAAGTAAGTGTGCTTGGGCCAGTTCCAGCTGGAAAACCTTGTTTGCAATAGCTGTTGACAATAGATTTAACACAGCTCGATTCGGTTTTGTTTTCTTTTCTTTTTGTTTTTTGAAATAATCTCAAGTTGGTTTTAGCAAGAAACCGCTCGAGTGGCTTATGGATTGATATTCCAGCTAATCTGCCATAGCCGAGGCAAGGCCAACGAGTCCTCAAGAGCCATAACCATAAGGTTTAGTGGCCGTGTTCAGTTTTTTGCAGGTGCCTGGCAGAGGCCGTAAATTTGTTTGGGTCATATATGTTATATTTATTGGAGTGGACTACACAGAAATCGAAGCTTAGCGATCAAACCCCCAAGAAGACGAAAGAGAGAGAGAGAGGGACATAATCGATTTGTATTTTTGTAGAGCAAAGTCCCGGCTCGTTTGATAAAGCTGCTGACACATTGCCAGGAACTATATTATACATATTTTTCTATATATAGGGCTTATATGGGCTGTGCCAGACACTTGAGTCTCCATATATTGCTATATGACGGTGTGTGACTCGCTTCTTTGGCACTCGAAAAGTTTTGTCAATATCATTTAGTGGGCATCGTAAAGATTGCCAAAGCCCACTCGAGTCGAGTCTGTGGAGAGTCATTGTGCGGCGCTGAGTCTTGACTTTTTTCGAGTTTCAAGTTTTGTTTTTAGACGTATTTTTCTTTTTGGTCATCAGGTGATTGTTTATGGAATGTCAGTCAAGCAGTCAGGCAGTCAATTTGTTTTGGTTTGAGTGTTTTATTAATTAAAGTGCTTATTCGGGCCGCTCTTCTCCAGTCTCTAGTCTCTAGTTTAGATGGCATGTCGTAGTAGTTTTGGGGCCTTTCATAAATCATTTAGGCCGACGGCTGCTGAGACTGTTAATTAAAAATAAAACAAGCAAATAAGTTGGCGCGACGTTTAAACGCTTTTAATGAAAATTAATGCGCCTCGAGTCGCCCGACAATGGCCCGGCGCATTATCAGAACATAAATAAAAGTTTCCTGGCTGGAGCTGAGGACTCGGACCGGCGCTGGGACGCCGCCCGGGACTCGACTTGGTCACGAAAATTGCCTATGCATGGCCCTGGCCCATGGTTATTGAGGTTTCATTAGAACAAAAGGCTTGGCAACATGATTTATGCAGCAGACCCTGCAACCTGCAGCCGACAACCCGCTCCACCTGCCCTGCTGACCAGCTCAGCTATTTGCATTAAAATTTCATTTGGACAGCTTATCGCAGAACGAAGCTAAAAGTAAACATTAAAATGTTGTTTACTCAGTTTCCACAAAGGGGTATTTTCGGTTTATTTAAGAATGTTCAAATCAAATTAGAGTGCACTAACATTTCGCATTATTTTAGTTCGCAGCTAGCTGTAATCTTAACATGTTAATGTTAATTTACAACGATATTTACTTTAATGCAGGGTATTTCGTATTCTACCTGGTGCCTGCTCAACTTTTATGACACATTTTCCCAAGAGCTGGGTGCTGATAACGTGCTATGTTTATAGTTCTGGTTGCCCCGGAATACTATTTGCCAATGTTTATTTTCAGTCATAAAGTTAAAGCCCAAATGCAAAGCCTTAAAATACTTTAATTACACCTAATTTATGGGCAAATGTTGTTGCTGTTCTTCTTGTTGTTCTTGGGGTTGTTGGAGCTGGGAAAGGGAAAGGGAAAGGCAAAGGGCGGGCGGGCGGCAGACGCTTCTAGACGCTTGTCGAGCTACGATTTCAATCTAATTAGTGCCTGGTCACACCTTCGGCTGCACGGCGCCGCGAGCACCTCAATTTCCAAACCTTCCCAAATGGTAATGGTATTATTATTATTACTATTTTTGTTGCCAGTTCTTTGGTCGTGCCTCAAAAAAAATCAACAGAATGAAATGAAGAAAAAAAAACGATCATTAAGGCGCTTTTGTTGAAAATTGCTTTGCCCCGTCGAACCACTTGCCACATGCCACGTCCGAGTCTGCGTTTGCGTTTGCGTTTGCTTAGCTGGCGGCGTTCATTTCGCTGGATTTTGATTGTTTTTAATCAATAGTTTTTTTTTTTTTTTTTTTTATTTTCTTGTTGGTGTTTTGCTCGGGTTGCTATTCAAGGAATCGGGCGATATCGATTTGAGGCCCGCTGCTCATGAATATTTATTAGTTGCCTGCTTTTTTGGGGCGTTGTTCATTTTTATAAATCAGCCGAATGGCAATTTATGCGAGAGATGCTACCCGGCAGCTGCTGTTGCTGCTGTTGCCAGGAAATGCCAGAAAGAGTCAGGAAATGCTTGTTAGGCAGGTAAATTGTCTGTCAATGTGAATTACAGAGCTGCAACTTACAATCGAGTCATGTCCCAAACTGAAGGAGACTCTCGATAGTCGAGAGTCGAGTGTGTGGGTTCCTCATTAGAGCAGTTGTGTGTCTAGTCAAGCAAAGCAAACACCCACACGCTGTGGTCGATAGGCCAGGGTATTCACACATATATGTATACCCTCTCTAACATGAATTTTTGCCTAGGGGCGGAGGGGGCATGGCGAGGGCTATACTTGGCTGAGCTGCTGTAAAATGCTCTGTGACAAATGCGGGTAAATGAAATTGCACCAAATGGGCATCACCTTAAAGAGTTGGGTGCGGGGCAGGGCAGGGTGGTGAGTGGTGGGGGGTGGGCAGAGATGAGACTACGACGTGAGCTGGCAAACAATGTGACCGCATTTTAGTCACAGTCACACTCGACAGTGCCGTTTGGTAAGTGGAGGTGTAAGTGTGACACACTCACTGTATGTACGTGTTTGTGTGTGTGTGTGTGTGTGTGTTGGTTGTGTGCACTGCACCGGGCATAATTGAGTTTGTTTCAAATGCTTTTTACGTAGCACGACCAGCAGCAACAGCAGCAGCAGCAGCAACAACAACAACAACAACAACAACAATGGCAAACAACATTGTCGCCTTCGACAATGTCTGTGGGTCTCTCTCTGTGGGTTGTTTGCTTGTTGCCTGCCTGCTTGACTGTTGTTGTTGCTGTTGCTGCTGCTGTTGTTGTTGTTGTTGTTGTTGGTTGTTGGCTCTGGGGCTCTTGGCTCTTGGTAGTTTTCAACATCAGCGACGCTGCCTCGCATCGGCAACGGAATCTTAATGAATTTTACGAATTTAACATGCTGTGCACTTCAAAAGGAACACACAGAGACGACAACAACGACAACAACAACAACAACCACGACACGACGCACGCACATCGCCGATAAGTAGAAGTATGTTTGTCGTGCCATATATAAAATTATTACTTTCGACATGCATGCGACCAGGGCAGCAGCAACTGTTGCTGTTGTTGCTGTTGTTGTTGCTGCTGTTGTTGCAAGTTGTCGCTGCACACCCCACATGAGTGACTGCTGCGACTATGTATGGCATTTCTGGGCAGGAAGAGGTTGCTTGGCAATTGCTAACAGTTGTTGTTGGCCTGGCCAACAGTTTTCCCCTCCCAGTACGGACTTGACAAATCTTCAGGCGGCTGAGAAATTCCACGAGCTGCATTGGAAAGTTGAGTTCGCACTGGTAAGTCGTTTATTGGCATAGGAACGCATTGAAGGGCACTGATCGATGCAATAAAAGTAGCAAATTTCTTGGCTTAAGAATGTTCTGATATTATTATTACTTCGCTCAGTGCAGGTGCAGGTTGTGAAGAGAAATTCAAATTGACAAACATTAATTACTTAAAATGAAGTTTGATTGAACAATAACAAGCTCAAAATTTCTTACATTGTGTCCAGTTTGGGCATAGAAAAAAGTTTTTAAAGAATAAGAAGAGTATAAGAATTAAGAATTAAGAATATTCTGATATTTTGATTAGTTCGCTCAGTGCAGGGTCAGTTTCTACAGCAAAAGGAATTGAGACAAAAAAAAAAAAAATATAATAAAATGAAGTTTGATTGAACAAAAACAAGCTTAAAATGACTTCCAATGGGTCAAGTTTTGCCATGAGTAAATGTATTCGAAATAAGAATCTCGTTTTGATCGGATTCGGACCTAATGAATGTTGATTTCGCTAAGTGTAGGGACAGTTTCTATAGCAATTGGAATTGAAATTGCGTGCTTCGATTTCGATTTCGGCACTCAACTTGACTTTGTTAATGGAGTTCGGTGACAATTTGGTCCCATTTTGTGGGTGATTAATGCAGCTTACTTGAAATTCATTGACAATCTCTATGGAAATGAGCAGAGGGGCAAGTCTCAGATACAAATGGCCAGAAATGTGGTCTATGTGTGTGTGTGTAATCGATGGGTATCAAGAGCAGCTGCTTATCAATCATGCGATTGGCATGCCTCATGGGCAACTTCAGGTGACTTGAGGCATAACAATCGCATTAGTCGACGGCCGGACTAGGGGCAGCTGACTAGACTATTGCCAGCGGGGTCTTTGGTCGCAGGAAATACAACGCCATATTACTAATAAAATAAACAGCAAATAAAGTTAATAGCATTAAGGAGAAGAAGCAAAAAAAAAATAAAATAAAAAACGCGCTAATGAGCAAAGCCAATTAACGGCTGAATACAAATTTCAAAATCAAATACATGAATTGTAAACTGAGAAATCTTTTGCGCCAGGTAGGCCACACCGTATTGAGGGCCCTGAGTTTTCTATTTTCAGTGGTGCACGACCTGGGACAGGGTCTGACTCTGTCTATGGACGACCGCAAATATTTGCGCCGCTTTTCGTTGATATTATTATTGATTATGGTGCCAGCGGTTTTTGCTACCAAAAATTGTTTAGCCATGACGAGGCGCAAACTTTAATTACACTGGCAAAAAAAAGCTACAGCTCGGACGTAACCGACCAGAAGATACTCTAGCCTGCTTCGTAATGCACTTTGGTGCATAAAGTCCGATGATTATGAAAACTTCAACTTATAAAATAGTATCAAAGTCTGCGTAAATGCCGGGCAAGGAGGCAGGTATTGAAACGTGTAAATTCAAAAGCAGCCTCAATAAGTTCCGAGAAACGCTTAAAGAACAAGATTCAAATGAAGATTATCAAGTTGGTCTGTTTTTTTCTGTTTATTTGAGGTTTATCTGCGGCAGCTGATTTAATTTTCAACAGTGTGCGACATTGTTGCGTGGCACGATTTATATTTATTTATGGGCCATAATCTGTTGTGCATACAATTTAAATAATATAATTATTTGCGCATTGCACTCGCCTTAATTGTTTTTGACTTTTCGGCCAAGTTAATTAACAACTTGGCTGCAGTTTGTCGATTCTTTTTATTAGCATCGCAACGCAAAGAGCTTCCTAATTATAAGCCAAAGTGTTTTATAATTAAGGCAACAAAATGTTGACGAAAAAAGTTCATAAAAATGAAAAACAACAAAATAAAAAAATAAAAAACGATGCCAAAGCCCCAAGACAGCAAATTGTTGGCTCATTTAATTAATTTTTTCTTATATTTATTTCTTTTGTTGCTCAGCATAATTTTTCAACAAATTTGTATTTATTTCTTATTGCTTGAATTGTTTTTTTTTTTTTTTTGTGTTGTCTTGCTGATAATTATAAAATATTTAATTATAAATCATTTGCGTCCGCTGTCTGCGTCTCTCTCTCTCTCTCTCTCTGTCTCTCTCCCTCCCTCTTGGAAGGTCTCACGCGCCCCGAAGGTGAAACTCTGAGCCTCAACTCGATTGCCATTTACATGCATGCATGTGTGCGTGCGTGTGTGTGTGTGTGTGTGTGGCTTACATTTCATTAAAAGCTGGCTTAAGCGCATTTAAATAAGATATTAAATTATATTATACAATGTTTTTTTTCGCCACATGCCACATGCATATGCAAATATTTGGAATGTATTTTGTAAATGAATATGACAACAATTTTAATACGCGACGGGGATTTTTTGTCTGGCTTTGTAGTTTTTGTTTTTGAGCACGTATCGATCAATGTGGGGCGCTGGATAATGATATAGGGGCTCACGTTAAGTGCGCAATAAAAGTTGCCCAATGGCAAGTCGAGTATTATAATTGATCGTAACCAGTTGAAATTTGCTTTAACAGAAATTCGAATTCGAATCCGAATTCTTTGGCCGTCCAGGTGCTTAGAGAATGTGTTTCAATGTGACTATGCAAATCATATAATTACTTTTTCTTAGCCTCAAGCTTCCATAACTAACCATATACCATTTCGGACATGGTTGACCTTCAGATTTATTCTGCACTTGTATAATTACAAAAAAGTGAAACTCAGAATGTTACATTTAAATATTCCGTTGGTGCGAACTTCTGTTTAAAGTTGTGAGATCTAAGGATATCAAATGCCAAAAACTATTTTGGGATCAATTTTAAAATCACAAAATCTTTAAAATAAAAACAAAATGATTGCTAAGAATATCAAAAGTCACAAATCTTAAAATCACAAAACTGTATCTGACTAAAACTGATTAAAAGCAGATTAAAGGTACATAATAATATACTTGAAAATGGAAACAAATGAGTGTTTATTATTTTTATATTTTTTGAAAAATGTTTCTCTTGCGTCTGCTGGCTTTTCCGAGAACGTTGCGGAATTGCAGCGGAAACTCTTGACTGCTTGGACAAATAGAGGCAGGCAAGAAATTGTTGGCATATATTTTTACCCAACTCTGAAGAATGTGTGTATATAGATTAGGTATTTATATGGCATGGGTATACGAATATTTTTTATCTGATTCGGACAGAGCATTGCGTGTGTGTCTAATGCCCCGTGTTGCCAGAATTTCTTGTTGTTTTTGTTGTTGTTGTTGTTGTTGTTTTTTGGCACTTGGAAATGATTTGTGGCGGCGGCAAATGCTGTTGCCTGTCCGAACTTTGCTGTTGTACCAAAGCAAGAGCGCGACGAGAGCGATCGACCGCTGCGGGGCATAGTCGCAGTCGCAGTCGCAGCAGCAGACAATGAAAGCCACGTGTGGGCGTCCGTCGTGCCTCACCGTGCCGTGCCCCCTATTCCCCTGCCCGAAATGAGCGGCAGACGTTGTCATTCCGTCTGCCCACACAGCAGCCAGAGGAGCGCAAATCTTGTTTGTAGTTTAGCACAATTTCATTTCATCTTCCAAGCAGCTGATAAGCTGAAGCTGTAGCTGTATATGTTGTTGTAGCTGTGGTTGTATTCGTATTTGTATCTGCTGCTGAAGTCGTCGCGACAGACAGGAGCGTGGGCTGCCTTTTGCCGTTCTATGCTTTGGCGTGCGAAAATATATTTTCCGTTTTTACTCTACCCAATTCATTAAAGTGTCTGCCACGCCCAACAGCAGCAGCAGCAGCAGCAGCAGCAGCAGCAGCAGCAGCATCATCAACAGCTGCAGATACGCAGATACAGATACAGTAGCCTCTATAGCTTAGTTGTCTGCTTTTTAATTGCGCTGCGCTTAATTTGTCATTAGCCTTTGACTTTGTTCTTAGAGCCAACTTTGGTTTTTGGTATCTGCTGCCCTGTGAAAGCCATTCATCTGTTTTGTTCATTTATGCGCAATGCTTCCGTTTTGCGTATCTGTTAGATACAATGCTCAGTCACACAGCAACGCTTTTTGTCTGCCCAGCTACTTGCTAAACAATGCCGGCAGTTATTGACGCGTCCTCAGCATATGTATCTGTATCTGTATCTGTCTCTGTATCTAAGTATCTCGGTCGGTGAGTATCTGCAGCTGTAGCTGTGTCTGCTGCAGCATTGTTCGATTTATGTGCGTCCGGCTTCGTGAGCGGCTCAATTAGTTACGGCAAGAAAATTACTTTGCTCGTTGCTGGCTGCAAAAGTTCTCTGCTTGGTTTTTTTTTTTTTTTTTGGCTTCCTGCGGCGCCTCCCGTTTCGCCTTCCAATTCACCCGTTGCGTCTGCAAAATTTCCTATAATATTTTACCAAACCCCTCCCTGTCACTTTCTACCCGCCCGTTGCCCATCTTCAGAGATTGTTCTCCAGTGTTGTGCAAAGTATTTTATGTGCGCTTATCTGTTTGCTCGTTTTTTGTGGCCTTTTGCAATAGACGTTCTCTTGGGCTGGTATCGGTTGTCCGAGTTGCTTAATTCTTTATAAGTATAAGAATGCTTACATGACGCTGCTTGCAGCTCGCTGCTCGTATCTTGCAGATACTCGGGGCTCTGTGCCCGTAATGCGGATGTATTTATCACACGTCTGCAGAGTCGCCGCTCACTCGCTCGCTCCCATAAGCATCTGCCAGATAAGCTCAAGGTTTTTTGTTGCTTTTTTACACAGCGAAACAATTTCAAGCATTTCCAGCAGACGTTTTTTTCTTCAAGTTTTTCACGAGTAATTTCTGAAAGCCATCAAAATGCCGCTGGCATAGTCAATGTGAAGTGAAGCGAACTAAAAAAAAACAATAAATACATGAAAAAACAAAAAAAGGAAAAAAGAGAAGAAATTCACAAGACAAAGATAGCAATTTTTGAAGAGATTTAATAAGAAACGTGGCATGCAACATGCCGGGCATTAGGTATGGCAGGCTGAAGTCTTACCTGTGCCACACACAGGTGATTGATAATGCAGAGAGCCCGGCAACATGATGCGCCCAGGGCGCTGAGACAATGCCAACGTCGCTTTGTTGCAAGTATCTGTGCATCTTCCAGATACGCGCGACACATTGCCTGGCAATATATTTTTTTTGTTTTTCGTGTGAAAACTACCTGATTTTCCAGCTCACTTGAGACAAGCTACCAGCTAGCACTGCCTGCCCCTGCCGCTGCTTCTGCCCTGTCCATGTCCATTAGCATATTTTGAATAACTGCCAATCAGTTGTGAACTTCCTCCTGTGGCGGGGCCCAGTTTGAAATTCTCGACAATTGCGTCCATTGTGCAAAAGCCGCCGTCGCAGTAATTCAAAGCAACTTTTTTATGCTACCATCCCATATTTAAATTACCTTATATTTCCATTCGGTCACAGTCTCTCTCTCTCTCTCTCTCTCTCTCTCTCTCTCTCTCTTACTCTCTCTCTCTTTCTCTCTCACTCTCTGTCTGCGTCATCTGCTGCTTCCCGTCGCAATTGTTACAATAAAGATATTAAGCAGGCATCCGATATATATAAATAACGTATATTTGTATATGTATCTGTATCTGCAGCTGTAGCTGTATCTAGATGCATTGTGGCACGATTTAGTTACACGCATAATTTTGTTAAATTCGCATTTATTGTAATGACTGCAGATCCGCCGATCCAGAGTCGAGTCGTGTAATTTGCTGGGGGTGCAGTTGGAGCAGGCACAATGCTGATCACTTGAATAGATTCAGTTGAACTTTTTGCACAAAGCCTGGCTTTGTGCATTGCATTCTTCTTTGTGTACACTAACTGACCCACTTACGCAAATGAATGCGCACTCTCTGATACTCTATGCCTTTTTTTCCGGTATGCCCAAGAGCTCATCATTAATTACAAATCGGAATTACGTTATTCCAAAGGTTCTATTAAAAAGTCCGGCATTATTCTATTGTTCTTCTTATGAATAGCTATAAGCTGTGCTATTTATGGTTTTCTGTTTTTTTTTTTCTTTTAATTAGCAATCAAGTTGTAAATATATTCTACATTTTCCATTTGCTATAAATAGTCAAAGTTTAAATACAGCGAAAATGCCATGAACCGAAAACTGGAAATAGAAAGTAAATATGTAAATCTAGTTTGGAATTTAATTAATTCTTCAAACATTTATTGTTCTTCTCCAAGTTAAGAGCGCTGTTTAAACTTATATTCATATAAATATATATTTATATATATGTCTGTGCGTATATATCTAGATGTAAATGTGCTTTCAGCATTTTTGCATGAGCCATTAAATTTTTGTGTCTGTTCTTTGTTTTCCGCTCTTTTTTTTGCTTTTCTGTTTGCCTCATTTTCATTTCGTTGCGCGCTGCTGATGAATGACAGGCCATTGAGTAGGCCCCATGAAAAGTCTGCCCCATATCGCCTGTCAAAAGACCCTCCCTCGCTCCTCGCCCTCTCCCCGCTGGCAACGCCCCCGCTAGAGCGTCAACGAGCTTGCCGGCGGCATTATGGCATTTTTAATGTGCGAAATTAAGTGTTGTTATATCTATGGGAATTATTTCATCAAAATTAAGTAGCGCATAAATTACTTGTGCATGTGTGCTTGTTGTTGTCATGGCCAACAGTGGGGCAACAGTTGAGCGCTTTGATTGAGCACTCCAAAAAAGATGCCAACTTCTAAGCTGGCCCCTTGGTCCGCTAACTTTTCAGCTGTTCAGCGAAAACTTTTAATAATTCATGAAAAATGATGCAAAGAACCAAGAGAAACGTATTTAAATTTTGCCCGCACTCTGTAGAGGGTTTCGAACAATAACCGAGCCCGTGGATTGCATGTCCCGCGTCCATAATCCTCCTCACCTGGAAATCAATGATGTGCGCGATAAGAGCTCAGGCAAACGGAAAACAATTTCTGTATTTCTATGTTTTTTTTTTTTGTCTCCGGAGAGAGAATATAACAACTGTAAATAAACGTTAGATAGATAGTTAGATGGATAAGGTGGGCTGGGGTGGTCGAGTCGAACCAGACGGGCTTTTTCTTTATCAGCCAACCCCCAAACAGGAATTATCAATTAAATGTGAAAAGTTTAAGCCCACGGCTGAGTGCAATGTCAATACGCTTAATTGACCCAGAATGGAGATAGATAAAATACCCACACGGAGCAGTCTCTAGTGGAGCACCCACTTGCCCACTTCCACCCACCCGAACCGTTGTGGTCCTCAACTAATTGCTGCACCGCACTTTTAATTGACCTTCGCCTACGGCGACGCCCTGCGGTATGCCATAAAAAAGGGCCGACGACGACGACGACGCCAGGCCACACAATT
Source organism: Drosophila virilis (assembly GCF_030788295.1). NCBI lineage: Eukaryota > Metazoa > Arthropoda > Insecta > Diptera > Drosophilidae > Drosophila > Drosophila virilis. Next base: position 31,789,161 of record NC_091544.1, read on the forward strand.
AATTAATTATGTAGACGCAGATAAAGTTGGAGACAGAGACTGAGGCTGAGATGTGTTGCTGGAGAGGAGAGGAGATCGAGTGGAGGCGACTTAATGGATTTAACTTGGCCATTGCGTGCTTTAATACTTTTGGCTTTTCATAATTTCATTTTAATGTTGATTATTTTGCCATTTGTGGCATTTGCCTTGCAGATGACAAGAGAAACGACAGCAAAATGTCATAATGCTAAAAAACCAGAGATAATAAAAAACAGACAGCGAAAGAGATTGTTAGAGAGAGGGGAGGGGGGGGAGAGGGAGTGGCAAAGAAATATAAACATTAACAATGTTAACCCACAAGTGGAGCAATGTCGTGCCACAGGCAAGTAACCAACCACCAGGCAAGTGATGGGGCAGACGGAAGCGGGGAGCTGACAATTCACTGTCCCACTCCCCTGCCTCCCCCCAAACACAGCACATAACGTGACCAACATGTGCGTGCCAAGCGAGCAGCAGATGGGAAGCAACTGAGACCGAGGCAGAGACAGAGTCACAGATACGAGAGCTGCTGCTCGAGATGGAGATGAAGTGCGGGGGCGGGCCCAAACAAATAAAGTGACTGCGACTGTAACTGTGACTCCGACTGCGACTGGGCCTGGGCCTGCTTCAGTTGCTGCTTTTGTGTGTCTATCGCGAAGTGCTCATATGTGGCACGGCATTCGCAATCGCAACCGTGTCCGTCTCCGTCCATGTCCACGCTCGCGCTGCTGCTGCACGCTCTTGTGTAACCTTTTAATCCGTTTTGTAAGCAGAACGTAACGCACGTTCCCATACAATGCAACAACATTGTGCACAGACGTGAGGATGTTGTCAACGTTGCTGCGAATATACCCTATCAGACGACAAGCTATAAAAGCCAGCAGAACTCATGCATGAGTTTTTCATATGTTTCATATGTTATGTATTGATATTATATGTGCACGAAGTTTTCCTCTAAAACAGTCAGCCGAACTCATGCATGGGTATTTTTTGTTTTAATATTAACTCCCAAATATACCCTATAAGACGACATACTATAAAGATGCCTTGTTATAAAAGCCTGCGGAACTCATGCATGAATCTTTCATATGTTTTATATTTTAAGTTTTCTATTAACTCCCAAATATGCCCTATAAATCAAAATTACTTACATTTAAATATCTTTGTTTAAATTCATTTGAGGGATGTGGAAATCGGTGGAAACGGGGGTTTGGTTTTGCACTATCAAATTAATTTTCATGAGACGTGTTTTACATTTTTCGCAGAATCCAAGTTATGTTTTGTTATTTTTTTTTATAGTTTCTCTTTGGCATAGTTCGTTTAGCATACCTTTAATCTGTATTGAGGTAGTTGAAAGGATAAATTCGAGAATGTCACCTGCTGTGTGTCGCAGGCCACGTACTCCAGTGACAATGCAGGGTATTGAAGCTGCGAGGCGGCAAACGACGGAAACGAGCTGCACACAATGCAGTCAGAGACGATTTTCCGTTGCAGGCGATCCAAACCGAACAGAGTTGGGTTTGGGGCTCGGTTGGGCTGGGTCGGGGCTCGGTTCATTGTGGTTGTTGTTGCTTTTTCGCGAATTGTTTGCGGATAAATGGCGAAATTGGTATAAATGATGGAATTACATTGTTTGAGGTCGCTGCAGACAGTTGCAGTTGCAGTTGCCGTTGCCGTTGCCGTTGCCAGGCGAAGGCGGAGGTGGAGACAGAGCCGAAGGCGTGGCAGTGGGCGTCATGTTGCGCTTAATTCATTTTGGGGCTTAAAGTTCGCTGCGGTTGGGCTTTAAATAATTAAAGAGACAACCACAACAGCAACACTTGATGCTTGCCAGCAGACAACGCAGTCAATCAATGTAGTTGTTGTTGTTGTGGCTGTATATTGGCCTGGCAAGGTAGAACGAAACCCAAACAAAATTTGAAGGGTATCCACAAAAGTAGTTAACTTGCTTTTGTTCAGCGTCAAATTTGTGTCGTAGTCCCTTTCAAAGAAATAGGCTTTGAATGTTGGGCATAAAAACCAAACCATAATCCATTTTTGGAGAGTTAAATGCGTTTTTGACAGGGCAGCGCGTGGGGCAGGTGTTCTACAGGAGCACCAGCTAAATATAAAGGAGATGTGCAAATATGTATAAATGCTTAAATATATTCCTGATTGATTGTTAATTAAAAGTACGACTCTTCCACTGATCTCTGCTAAACTTCACAATTTAATATGTGATAAAAGCTGTTGCAGCCAGTCCAGCGCATAAAGTATGTAATATTTCATAAATATTCATCAATTAGTTCGACAGTGTGTGTGTGTGTCTGTGTGTGTGTGTATGTGGACAGCAAATAGCACTCATGGATTGACAGCAAGGGTCCGCCCAGTGGGCTGAGCAATCAACGCTGTCGCCAAATGTCGCCAGCGCAAAAGGCAACAAGCAAATCCAATAATACAATTTATTATCAATAGCCCAGAGCCCCGAACCCAGTCAGAGGCAGGCAGGAAAAGCACCCTCTAAACTGGGCAAATAATCCAGGGAAAGGGACTCATAAATAACGCCACAAATGGGTGCCAACTGGGGGCGCATTCACAAGGTTCTTGCAACATATTTTCATGTTGTACGCAGTGTCTGTGTGGAAGAGTGGGAGGTAGATAGAAATTGGGTGAAATGTGTGCGACGACGACAAGAAAATATAATTAAAATCTAATTAGCTTTTAATGAAAGCGCAATAATTTAATTATAATGTGAGGCGCAAATAATGTGAAATTAAAGCCAATTAGAGAGCACGCAGAGCCGCAGCCCGATGTCGGCGACGCAAGCAAATTGTAGCCAAAAGATGCGCTAAGGGGAATCTATGCAACGGCAAACGGCAACGGCAACAACAACCAAATGTGGATTGGATGTGTATTTAAATGTTTTGCAAGCGTCCAAAATTGAAATCCAAGACAAAACGGGCGCGTAACTGGCACGAGAGATACACAGATACGCAGACAAAGACGTAGACAGAGTTACAGATACGCAGACGAAAGCAGAGATACAGATACGCAGATACTTTGCGCCGAGTACGCAAGCAGCCGCACATATGGCGTGCGTATCTAGAAGATAACGTTAGCCAGTTGCGGTTGCCGTTTGTCAGAGCAAACCACTGAGAAATTTGAACCGAAATACGGCAACAAGAAGAACAAAAAACAGAACTTGTGCTAAAAATGCAAACAGCGGCCACTGACAGATACAGATACAGATACATTCACAGATGCAAAGATACCGCACCGATATGGTTACTTTGCCAAGCCGGGGCCGTTGTATGTTGTTGTGAATGTATCTGTATCTCAAAGATACGCATAAGGCTGGACAACAACAACAACAACAACAACAACAACAACGACAATGACGACAACGACGACGGACGACGACGGCGGTGACTATTAAGGGGCGTTTCATTTTATGTTTCATTTGCGCCGACGTCGCTGATGACGACAAAATGATAATGACGACGACGCTTGAGACGCTGGCTACCTGTATGAATGAGCTGCGGCTACAACAACAACAACAACAACGGCGTGCAATGAATGATTCGTCTGTCTAACCGTTGCCTCCATCCGTCTGCCCGTCCGTCTGTCGGTCCGTCCAGCTGTTTCCCTGGCCAACGCTGCGTCTGTTTGCCCAAGCTAAAAAGCCAAGTTAAGCGCTGGCCCCGGCGCATGACTAACAGCGTTGGCGCGCTACAACAACAACAACAACAACAACAACAACAACAACGACAACGGCAACAACGAAAGCAACCACAGCTACCAGCCAAAACAACAAGTACAAAAAAACAACAACAACAAGTCAGCACAGCTTGTCGTGTCATCGTCGTCGTCGTGCAGCAGGCGAGCTAAAAAGTGTGTCAACATATCGCCGATTAAATACTCTTTGTTTCAAAAAATTAAACCTTGATTACAATAATAATTTAACAGAGTTTTCCCAATTAATTAAATAGGGGTAAATGCATGTCGTCGCCCGGATTAAATATATTATTTTGAAAATGATATCAAAATTATTTCGTGTATTTGAGCCTTTGAGCGTGTGCTGAAAGGTCCTTTAATAACTGCCTCAATTAATTGATTAATCCCACTCGGAAATATAATTTTGTCAGCTCTTCATATAGAGTTAAAAGCTCTTTTAGGTCCATCTGATAATAACGGATTAACTTTTATTTATTTTATATTTCTCTTTTTAAATATTTATTGGTATAATTTGCCTTATTGCGCTTGTTAGACCGAATAAAACCCAATTTAGTACTTGCTTTCGTCTTAAAAGGAGTAAGTAAAAATTAAAGATCTATCTATCTAGATTTTCTATCTAGAGTTTTAGCTATGGGAAAATACATTTGCCTTGACAAAGTCAGGCAACTGTTGTAAGCGTGTGTAGTGTATATAAAAATCCACATATAAATAATCAGATAAGACAAACGAGTTTGACGCTTCAAATAAATGATTGCCAGCTCTGTTGAGTGTGTGTGTGTGTGTGTGTGTATGTGTGTGTGTGGCTTATATCTATCTATGGGCCGAAGTCGCATGTTTGGCGTTGTTTGTTCGCTGGCCACGTTATCTGTATAGCTGCATCTTGCGGATGCGACTAGCGTAGAGTATCTGTAACTATATATATGCATATGTATCTGTAGTTGGTCAAATAGGGGAAATTCGCTAGCTGCAGGGGGTATAGCATGTTTTATTTTGTTGTTGTTTATTTTTGGTCAATTACCGCGGCAGCTGTTGTATTACCCGTAAAAGCGGCTGGCCATACCCGGCTGATAAGGCCACGCATTTGCTTATGCGATTGCGCAATTAATTTAAGCTGCTGCACAAAAGTATCTCAAAGATGACACGTGCGGCATGCAGATACAATCCGAGTGCGATAAGTTTTCTCCAAGTTAAAGCCAGGCAGACGACCATTTGACATTTGCTGAGGCGAGCAAAAATAATAGCAAAGCCATAAGCCGCAGACACATGAGGCAAGTCCAGGCAAACACAATGGGAACATCATAAGCCAATGAGCTGGTCGCCTTGTTGTATTAAGCGGGTATCCCCAACAGAAGACGAGCTAATTTCATTTGACAGTCAATTTCAGGTTCATAGTTTGACGGGGGAAGGGGAGAAGAGCAGAAGGGAACTGTATGAGCTGCTGACATAAGTGCAAAAACATGTTTTCAAGAGCCCAAGAAACGCGAACAGCCCCCATCTAATGCGGCTCCATTGAACGCAATGCGGAGGGGTTGGGGCTGGGGCTGCGGCTAAGGCTGGGGTTGCGGTTGGTGTCGTCTGTGTGTGGCTCTGATAATCAAGTGAGTGCATTGAGTGGACGCTTTTGTGCTGCGCCATGCAACATTAATGGGCAACGTGATGTGGCAGCCACAGAGGAAACGCAGCTGAACGTAATGTGCCATTAAGCAGGGGCAGGCACAGAGTGAGGCAGGGGCAGGGGCAGGGGCCGGAGCAGACAGAGTAGAGGAAGTTTTAAATTAATGAAAAGCTGACAAGTCACTTGAGGCTTATACACATTTTTGTGTACGCAGGCAATGGACATGGCTTAAACAATAGAAGTTCGATTAGCTGAAAGACGAGAAAGTTTACAATACATGTCCGTATTTATTTCCATTTCGAGTTTCTCAGCTACTTACAAACTTGTCAAATGATCTCATCTAGAGTCTGGGCCACACAAAGGCGACACCTCTCTAAAACAGACAACAGACACTCGAAACACAATACCCATAGTTAAGATCGCATTACAAACAGTTCCATAAAAGCACAAAACTAAGTATAACAGCCATCAAGTCGAATCAAAACAAAAGCCGTATTCGGACCCATTCACAGAGGCCCCCGTCAAGATTTACATATCCATTTCAGGGTCTGGGCCCGCGCTCACAGATGTCGATTCGATTCTATTCGCGAGCAATTAAAATCAACAACAATAAAAAGCCACATTAACAAACTTATTGAAAATCGAGATAGGAATCGGTTTCGATTGCGGAAAACCTTTAAACAAACTGTAAGCGAAAATTAAACAATTAACGAATATTAAATTTTGTGTTTCCTCGGCCAAGACCAACCTTCGCTCAGGCAAAACGGAGTAAAACTCTAATTAAAATAAATATTAAAAATAACGTGAGACGAGGGTCAACAGATAAACGCAGCAAAGAGTCAAAGAGTCGGGTTTGTTCGACTAGCAACTACCCTATACATTGATACAAAGGCATCTGCGATTTGCAGAGTATTTATGAGATATCTGTGGTGCGTAAAAGTATCTACGTAGAAGTTAGACGCATCTGCGAGATACATATAAAAGGTATCTACAATAGTATCCGTAAGATATCGACTCGAACTACTACTTGAAGATGTTTCTGCTACTGTTTTTCAGCCAAAACAATAACAGGATAGCTAAACAAATGTTCTTCACGAAGATATACTCCATAAGTCTGCAAATACTTTTATTTTTGGTTTGTTACATGCATGTGCTCACTTCGATCATACCTCGCATAGCTATTTTTAATGGGTACAGGGTATACAGAAACTAAATGAGGCGCAACAACAACACGGCAAATGACTTGGTATTAACAAAAAAAAAAAAAAGGAAAGAAAAAGAAGAAGTTGGCATAATAATGACATCAATAAAGCGAATGATTGTTATGATACGATAAGGCCGAAAACGTGGTGGCCCAAAGAGGAAGAGCGAAATACCTACCATAGTATAATAATAAAATTGCATGGAAAAACTTTGATTGCGTCGTAGTGGGAGTGGGCGTGACGGTAAGAGGGGGTGGCTTGGGGTGGGGGGGGATTTGAATTGTGGCAAATGAAATGTCATGACTTTTCGGTGCCATTAGAAATGGCAAACACATGCAGACCAATGATTGCCTCCATTATTTGTTGTACTCTTTGATTAATGAACATCAATTAAATGCCAAAAAAAAAAAAAGAGAAAAAACTAAAAAGAGTGGATGGCAACGCCCTTTATTTGTTTACCGCGCACCAAGGGGCGTATGCGTGATATTTTGCTTGGTAAATATAACTATAACCATCTATATCTAAATATATATATATATATATATATATATTCGTACACAATGCATGAGGGCAGGAGGATGACTGAGCGAACGTTTGTTTAATTATGCCTATAAATAATCAGAGCTGAGTGTGTGCACTGGCATTAATTGCGTACACTCATAATAATCAGCTTTACTTTTTTTCTCTGCTCATTTTTACAGGGTGCCAGTCATTAAAATGGGCATATCAACAAAGCGGCTTGATATGCTACGGGCGGAAACGGGCGTGGTCAACAACAAATGGGCGCAATCAGTCGAAATGGTTGATATCAAAAGCGATCTAGCTGTTGTATACCCTGTAAGCTATAAACTAAGCCCGGGGTAATTACTCAAGCTACCAAACCATATCAAATGATGATGTCTACAAATTGAATTGCGCGCTCATCGCATTATAGTTGCATTCGTCTGCTGTTCCCGCCCGCATTGTAGGGTATTCTGGTGCCGGGTGATTGTGGCAGCTTTTCCAGCCGTTGCTAATGTATTTTGCGGCAACATATGACGTCTCTAATTATATGAATTTGGCGCTTATCTCAAAGCAAACACGACAAATGGACATGGAAATGGGCGGCACTTGTGTGTGCGCGAATGTCGCGCCATAAAAAAAACATGCGTTATAAAGAGGAGACAACCCATAACAACAACAAAAAAACGAAGAAGAAGCTGAAGAAACAACTACAAATTATGGCACTGGTGCTGTGTACGAAGCCGGGCAATTTTCACTGCGACTCGCACCAAAAGCAGAGACAATTATCCGTGAGCATTTTTGGTCTGGCCAATTTTACGTGCTCTATGTGTGTGTGTGTGTGTGTGTCTGTGTGTGTGTGTGTGTGGCATTGCCGTCTATAGGCTGGCCACTTCCTTGCCTCCTCGAACCTGTAATGGCCAAAAAGCTGGCTTTGAACACAACATAAATGCACAATTAACACAGAAAACGCTGTTCGAAACGGCGACAGCTCCAAAATCGACAACGACAACAATTTTGTTTTGTTTTTTTTTTTTTTGGACTTGTATTTGAGTAATTTTTGCACAGACTTATGGCTGGTCGGATCATTATAAAAGTGCAATTTGTGCGGTAAGGCAGAAGACAGACGCCGGCTTTTACGAGCCGGGCTGGGCCTGGCTGGGCTGGGCTGGGCCAGGAAACAGCCCGCTGAACATTAAGCCCGTATAATATTTAATCCGTGTAATTAAGTCCAAGGCGAGTCTCGGAGAGAATTTCCAGGCCCAACGGCTGGCTGGGAATGCTCGCCGAGTTTTCCCGCATAGAGCTGGCATATAAAAATAAAAATACAGGTTCTTGTTTTTAATTACCAGCAAACACACACACACACACACACACACACACGCACACACACACACACATACATGACTTTACCTATTGAGGTCACAGTGTGACATTGTCGTGCAACCTGCAAATGCCCATCGGGCGGTCGAAAACAAATGGAAAGCGAAAAGCGGAAAAAGAAAAAAAAAACTATTCCTGGAGAAGAGCCGAATACTTTGTGTTGACCTTTGTGGCCTTTAAAGGTGTCTGTGTGCGTTTGTGTGTGTGTTGCTGACACGGATTAAGGCCAGCAGCAGTTTGTGTTTGGAACTGGGACTAAATTTCATATAAACAGGCAGAGATCAGAAGGCGCTGATTGAATCCAGACAGACGTCAAAAAATGAGCCTTTAAATGAGTTTGAGGCAGAGTTTCGGCATTAAAAGTATTTCATTATATTTTCCGCATCATATTTCATTTTACGCAGCACTTTAACCACTGTGCCTGGCACCAAGAAATCAACACAACAATCAACGCTAACTTCCCTTACTCCCCCGCCCACCCCACCTCTCTGTCTGTTTATCTTGGCATGACTTGGCTATTTGGCACGCTGAAGATTAGGCCAACTCCCTGAGACTGGCATTGCGTAGCTGTTTCAGACGGGCAGCTGCTGATACCGACTGAGCGTGTCACTAAGCCGCACTTGTAGGTCTGTATGCCTCCGGCTGCCCCTGGTTACCTGTACCTGTTCCACCTTCTTCTCTGCCCCTTTGCACTCTTTGCGGTTACTCTGATGGCCGCTGTCAGCTTTCCTGTTGCCATGTTTGCGGCTTAATATCCATTACACCTTAATATTTCGTGCAAATGTCATACAGAATTCATTTTAACTTGAGCGCGCAACCCAATCCCAATCCCGATCCCGATCCCAAAAGACAGCCAACCACAAGTGCACCCAGCACCTGGTCTAGATCCGAGCCTGAGAGGTTTCCCATCGTATAGGTTCAATTCGATTATAATCACTTTGCTCAAATATTAAATTGCTTAATGACCTCGTTTGCGTATTTGCGACCCCCTTTCAAATGGCCACGTAAGCGCTTGCTCAAAAGGGGGTAGAAAACAGCCCCCTTTTCGGCACGGCGCCTGAGAACGGCGCCGGCTGCTGCCCGGACCTCGATTGGAAGGTGGGTTTGACTGACGTGTCTCTGGCTCGCCAGCTAGTCCGACTATTTAATTACAAGCTGATGACGCGCTTACTCTGTAATTTTCATGGGCTATTTAAATAGAAGCCCATTTAAACTGGCATCGATCTCAGGCTTAGGTCGAAAGTTAGTTTTGGGGCTGGGGCTGGCCTACTAATTGCATGTGCTTTGTAAGTGGGTCGCCGATTATAGTGAAACTAACCGAACAATCGGCTGAATAATGCAAAAAGTGCAAATTGTCGTAGCGCTATAATTTGTGGCTAATGACTGCGGCTTCCAGATATTTAATGGCCGGCATTGAAGGACGACCAGGTTAAACGTCTCAGTTCCAGATGGTACAATTCATTTGATGTATTGCTTTCGATATCTATTCAAATTCAATTTTAATTGCATTCCCATTTGAAGGAGAGTTACGGCTCTCGCTCGTATTCCATCATCGGAGCGTGACTTAATCCACCCCAAAATAAAGAAAAAACTGTTTCGCGGCACAAAAGCCCAAAAGGCATTCATAAGTAATCTATCAACTTCATGCATAAAATTGAATGGCAAAAATCGAACGAATCGCCCGCATACATACGTATAGATATATATATATATATATATGTATATACTCATCTATATTCAATTGAAAATCTCGTACAGTCGTTGCCGTCTGTCGCGCTGTTTGCATACAATTAGATACAAATCAAAATCAGCTGCGTCTGGCAACGCCTTGCCAGAGCTCTAGTCCCGTTTCCCTTTCCCATTTCCCTTTCCATTTCCATTCCCATTCGCATTGCCCGTCCCATTCGCTCGTTTGCACCATTCGAACTGTTCGCTTATCGTTTGTCAAACGTTTTGACAAGACAAGAAAAGGGCAGAACCTGAGCAGAGCGTGAAATCGTGTTCTGTTTGCGCTTCTCTACCTCGGCCTGCATTTGTTTGTGCTTCCTCTCGCTTCTTTCTGCTCTCCCGCTCTTTTTTGCATAACTGTTAAGTTAAAGTTCCTGCTGTTTGCCCAACCACAAAAACAGGCAAAATAAACTTTTAAATTTCGAATATTTATTTTTTTTTGTTTGCATTTGGCATACAGTTTGAACTGAATGCAAAACCGACGCCAGTTTCAACTGCGTTTTTGTATCTTTATCTGTGTGTGTGTATGTGGCACCCTGTTCTCGAACCCCCCAGACACCCTGTCCCTTAGATGGCATTGGCGCTTTAAAGAGTAAACATCGCCCAGACTTGCGACGCCGACTGCGTCGCTGACTGCAATTGCGACTGCGACTGCGACGGCGACTGCGGCGACTGCGGATTGTTTGCTCTGCACAGTGCCTGCGTTTTGTTTAAATAAGAAAAATGCGAATTTTTTGCTTTTATTTTGTTGCTTTCTGCTGTTTTGCCGCCCGCCTTTAATGTAAAATTCAAATGTTTACTCGACGCGGGCTTCCTCAACGCGCTGAGGGCAAGGCTGTTGGCCGAGGCAACGCGTACGGGGGCGGTGCGGGGCTCGGGCTGGCTTATACAACAAGCGGGCTGGCATTTGCATGGCTTGCCTTGTAGTTGTTCTTCATGTTGTTGTTGTTGTTGTTGTTGTTGTTGTTGTTGTTGTCGTTTCTGCTGTTGTTATAAGAAAGAAATTTAAATAAACCAAAAACATTGTTTGAGTAACGTGTTCAAAATAAACGAAGCCATTCAGAGGCGAACTGTGAATCGCATATGAGTGGGTTTATGTGGGTATTCGCGGAGTGTACACAACTGCACACATACATACATACATTTAGATATGTGCGCTTGTGTGTGTCTATATGGGAACACTCATCATTTGGCTGCTTGTGCAGTTTCCAGGCCACTGCCAGTCCCAGTCCCAGTCCCAGGCCAGTCCCGGTCCCGGTCCCGGTCCCGGTCCCAGTCGTAGTCGCAGACCCCTCAATCATGCTCAATCATGCATCGTGGCGCCTCGAGAGGTTGAAGTTGCGTTTCCTCAAATGAATGGCGACACACTCGTAAGTGGCATGCATTCATTTTGCCACGACAATTGCCACAGGGGCGGCGGCAGAAACAGACGGAGAGCGAGAGAGTAAGTGAGAGATGCCATTCGATTCGATTCCCATTCCCAATTCGCACTTGAATTCAGTTTTTTATTCAGCTCAAATCTTTGGCAAATGTCTTCGAATGAGCACGTTTTTTATGCGAATATTTGCGCCGAAATGGTCCCCGCAACCCGCTATCCACAGCCCCGACACATTGCAAATATTTATTGAGCACGATTTTTGAAATATGAACATTTTACAGGAGCCGTCGACATGGAGGGAAGAACGTGAATTGCAAACGGAAGAGGTTGCCCCGCAGCGTTTCAGGTTACGCAAGCAATTAGAAGGGACTTATGTCCCTGCGAGGGTTGTCTTACCATACATTCATGAAATGGCCAACACGGAACGAACACGAACACGAACCCGAACCTGAACCCAAGCCCCGAGGCAGTCAAGAGGAAGTAAGCATCAACTACTTATAGAGAGGGTATGGCACTGGCCAAACAAAGGACATGGTCCGATACCAGTCACAATACTCGATAAGCAGCTTACGCAAGAAAAGCTTCTGCTGATCAGGCCAAAGAACCCTCTATGAGTAAGTGAACCGCACATAAGAGAAAAACCTTTTTAAATAAGAGCCAAGGTTGCGTTTCTCATCATTTATTTCTTAGCAAATTATGCCCCAACATCTACAGACTGCAGACCGCCCACAGACGATGGTTCCTAAATAGCCGCAAAGTTCTTGGTAAGCATACCATAGAACTAGTCCTCATCAACCTGAAATAGCTAAAATTCCCTTTTTGCAAGTGTATTAAATCTTTGGCGTGACGAAGGTAGCCCTTAAATCTCGCATATTTTTCATGTTTAAGAATCTAAAAATGTTCAAACTTCAACTTTATTTTCTTTAGATGTAGTGCTCTTAACACAATTAGAGTTAAAAATAAAAAATAAAATAAAATAAAATAAGTAACAGTTATAAGTTATTCATATATGCATATTTTTTATGAGCAAAACACAGAAAAAGTACAATAATCAAGTCACATGCATGTAAATATAAAAAGAGAAATAAAAAAAAAGGAAATTAAAAACCCATACTCCTGTGTTTATTTCAAGGGATACTTCGTAGAAAATCTAGAAATTCATTTTCAAAATGAAACGGTCTCATAACTTCACTAGACGGCTGGCGCGATTTTACCATAAATTCATGAGAAATACCAGGCGAACAGAAATGCACGGAAGGTAGCCAGCAATTTTTATTTGAAAATGTTAACCTGCTGTTAACTCATATGTCAGTTACATCGACTGTTAAGTCGGCCGTTAAGAAGCAATTGCAAAATTTTAGGTAAAATACCAGGCGATCAGAAATGCACAGAAGGTTGACAAAAAAATTAGCGGCGAAAGAATGTGTTGCATATACTCAAGGGGCACCGTTGGAAGCCGTTGGGCTGGCACACATTTTAACAAAAACTTGGCTGAAATACCAGGAGAACAGAAAAGCACAGAAGGTAGACCAGCGATTTTTAATTAAAAATGCCTGTTACATCGACTGTTAAATCGGTTGTTAAGGTACACGTGCCAAATTCAGCTAAAGTACCAGGCGAACAGAAATGCAGAAATGCGAATGAAAAATTGTGTTGTATACCCGCAAGGCACGAAAATGTTATCCTGCTGTTGACTAACATTATTGTTAGCTAGGCAGCTGTAAGGCAGCAACTGCTGCTTAAAACTCTAAAAACTTGAATATCTCTGCTATTTTTCGCCCGATTCCGAAGTGATGTATCTTATTTAGCTCGTACGGACCAGGCCCGTCGATTTAAAATTTTTAAAATTGATTTCAAATGCAGGAAAACAGATTTTTCAAATATTTTCATTTAATTATTTCTCTTCATATTTTTACAATTTTTGTCTTCTACTTAAGCAACATATTTCATTTCATTAACATCTTCACAATTACTGCATCTATTAGTTGTAAGTTTTAATATTTATTTGTGTATTTCTATTTACATCTTGACAATTGTTCTTTTTATACTAAAACCTATTTCTACATTGCTTAGAATTATAGTGACTAGTGCATTTATTCGTAATACATTTTATTTAAAGCCCTAACAATTGTTTTTTATTTTCTATTCTTCTATTATTTTCGCTACAAATGCCTGTAACACAAATGGGAGTCATTATTGTATTGTAAACTTTGATTAATTTCTAACATTTTTCGTCTTAATAATATGCATAAGCCTCTACAATATTTTAAAGCATTATTAACAACGCAAACGGTTTTTAAATTAATTTTTTATGTTTTATGTACAGTAATCGGGTTTCTTTAAATAATTTCTTATATATATATACATAGCCCGGAGCTGCACGGTAAAGTCTTTCTTTTTGCCCTTATTACCTAGATGATTACGTTTTCTTATCCCGTATTCATTTCTGACTTTCCACTGGTTTTTTCTCGTAAAGTTTCATAATTCTCTAAGCGGAAATTGAAGTTTCATGCATGCGACTCTGAAGATACACATTAATCCCAGGAGGATCGATTTTCTGAAAAGATTTAGAAAATAATAATTTAATAATACAACTCAATAGCTTTTATTTCAAACTTGCGGGCTTAACAAGGGGAAGGGTAAGGTTTGCGGGCTGTCAGTCACTCAGCTATATGGACTCTGTTTTCTTACTCTAATGGACTTCCTATGTCTTTAGAGGATATGTGTGTAGTTTTGTAACAAATCCTAATGAAAATTCCCACATGCAAGCCGCGCATAAAACGCCCCTTAAAAACACTGCGAGGCAACTGGGGTCTATCTATGAAATTGGCTGGCTTGGCGGCGTTTCGTGCGTGTCGGATATAATATATGTGGACGGACGATGGGATGGGGTGCGGCCCCACCAAATGCATTTAATAAAATAAAAAATACTGATAATCACGAAATTTATAGGCGTATGCCAACACATCAAAGTCTATGGTCGCGGGGCAGGTCTCTCATGTAATTTAGCGGATGCTTATCAAAATGTAAAATCAACTTTCAATTCTAGTTGTTGAAGTCATGGCTGGGAATGCGGGCTGGGGGCTGGGGGCTGGGTCTGCGGCTGATAGACGGGGGGACCGGGGGCCACAGACAAGAAATCAGAAACATGAAACGTGAGCAATAGGCAAACAAGCCAACGAGTGATATTTTGTGTACTCCATGTACTCCATGTACTGCGTCGTGTTGTACTCCGAGTACTCAGAGTACATGGCAATAATTCTGATTATGAGAAATCGATAAAAATCAATTTGCAATTTGTAGACAGCGCGGCCGCACCCAGCAGTGCCCGCCCGAGGAATGCAAACAAACCAACACACTCCAATCTAACACTCGATTAATCGATATATTAATCGCCTCGCAACTTTTAATTACATGTGCCTCAAATTAAACGCAATTATTTGTAACTAAATGCATGCAAAATTATACTCCCTGATTGAGCCAATTTAGGTGGGCTACGTGCTGTGGCACGGCGGGTTGGGGGGGGGGTCGGAATGGTAAGTTGGACTTTTAGCCGCTTAGTCGCTATAATTAGAGGGCGTGCGAATGCCGGCACCTGCGCTGATGTGGCTTTTGTTGAGGAGAACGTTGAACAAAACAACAACAAAAATCGATTTAAAAATGTCAAAGTCTCTCCCTCTCTCTCGCTCTCACTGTCTATTTCCCTCGCTCGCACTTGCCTCTAATGAATGCTGTGCAACAGGCCGTGTGACGAGGGATGCTGCGAAGTGTCTCCAAAGGCGGGCCAGAACCTGCCCCTGCTCCTACTCACACTCCAACAAGCAATTTGTGTATTTTAATAGACAACATTAAATTCAGTGGGAACGGTTAGGCGGGAGTTGAGTGACAAGAGTTTGGCAAACGACCGGAGAGCGAAGCAATCGTCAATCTTCTAATGCTTCGAGAATGTTTTCAAATTTAATTGAATGACGCTTCGGTGCACGTTGCACGCTGCACGTTCCCCGATTCGCAGTCGACTTGCAACTTCTGCCGACAACGGCGAAAACTTTTGCACAAACATTTGGCCAAAAGTCCGATCGGGCCGTAAATATTTCAGCGCAGCTCTTGGCCCATTTGTTTGCGCTCATGTTTGTTTGGCTTTCTGGTCGCCAAGGGGAATAAACAGGAAAAAGTGCCAGAGCCATAAAAAGCAAAGCACAACAAGAGCCAAACGACTGACCAATACTCTATTTGTAGCTTAAAACCAATCGATCTCAATAATTGCCTATACCACCTCCAATAGAAGCGGGCGTAGCCAATAGACTTCTACACATGTATCGAAAGTGTGTATTCCGTGTTTTATATTGAAAATATGAAGCTTTTAGACATAACAGTACAAGCCCAATATACCCCTTTTTCGTTTCGGAAACAGGGTATTAAAAACGAAAATTGTTCAATTGGGAGCTTGACATTTGATCGCATTGCCGTCCGCCCATACAAAGTTGTCTGCGCCCGCGGCGTCTTCTCTTATTTTTACCATTTTTTCCATTTTCTGTTTGTGTACTGTGAAAACAATGCGAATAATAATAAACCAACGGCAAAAATTATGATGAGGGTCGGTCAGAGATATGCCAGCAAGGGATATCGCAGGACGCAGCCAACTAAATGGAACGTCAAGCTAAGATCGCGTGACAGACCAATCTCTTCAGCTGCAAGCCGGCTCGAACCCCATCTCATTCATTTAGTGCCACACATATGATAAAATGGTAAAAATGTTATAAATGAAATAAATTTATTAGGTAAAATCTTGGCTCTTATATGCGGAAGTCCAAGTTCACGCGAGGTTCGAATCCACATCTGATAAATATTTTTTTGCTTAGCAGCCACATTATGTCGTTTATATCACAATCAGATTCAGCTTGCTGCTAAAATTTTAATTTTACTATTCAATTTGCAACGCTTTCCCACTAAACATTGCCTCGTAGCTTAGTTAACAATTTATCAGTTTTTTTTCTCGCTCAGCTTTGATTTTAGCTTTGATTGAGCTGGTTTTTTGTGCTCGCCAAATATGGCATAGATCTCCATTCGTGAGTGTGTGTGTGAGAGTGACTGTAGCCACATCAATCACTGCCTGAGGCTGAGGCCGACTGACAAGGCACCCAAATACATCGGTATACGGATGATATACACCATATTGTCTGTATACGGTAGACAGAGGGAGAGGAGAGCGATGAGTGGAGCATGGAGCGCGGCTGATACGATATAATCTTGAGTAAGTCGCCGGACTTATCGCATATGTGCATTACATTAAACTTAATTAGTATTTTCGAAAGAGAAAAAATAAAAATAATAGCTGCATGCTCGAAGGAGAGGCGGATCGCGGGTCGCGGGTCGCCGGTTCGCCGGTTCGCCGGTTCGAGGCCGGTTCGAGTCTGTGGGAATACAACGTGGACTGCGTCTGATTAATGGAGCGTTTTGTTCACAATTTGTATGCATAAATTGCGGCACGTACAATAAATAACGCAAAATAATAAATTGTAAATTATGCAAACAACATGAAAAGTTTCAAATAATGAACGGAAGGTCGGTCGGTCGCTCGGCCGCTCGGTCGCTCGTCGGCGACTCTTTCAGAATTTATGGCCCATCGGTTATTCTCATTCATGGCAAAGAAATTTGCAAACCCGATTCACTTGAAAAGCGCTCCATCAGCTCAGACAATTGCACAAAACCCGAATTCGAGTTGTTTGTTCAGTGTTTTATTTACTTAATTACAGCTGGGAATGGAAATGCAAATGCAAATGGGAATGGGAATGGGAATTGCAATTGAAGTTCTAATGAAAATTATGCGACTGCTTTGAATTCGAGTCAACTAGAGGCGACTCGAGTCGAATCGAGTCGGGTCGAGTGGCCATCAAAGCGAATTTCGTTTGAATTATTGCAGCGCCTTTTTGCACTGCATTCGAGGTAATGAGTTTTATTTTTATATTTATTTTTTATTCGATTACATTAACGTGTCAAGTGTTGCTTGTCTGAGGCGCGGGCGGACGTGAGTGGCAAGTGGAGCGGCAACTGAGTCACAGTCACAGACTCAAACTGAGCGTCCGAGTCAGCAATTAATTTGGAAAGTCGCATCGAGCTCTTGACGCGGCTCTAGATATGCATATTAATTAGAAATCGACCAGGACGAAGATGCCACAAGGAAAATGTCACAAAAAAGGGCATGCCAAACAATTGCAAGCTGCTTGCAAGATGTTAACATGAGGATGCAGCTGCTATCTGGTATATAGAAATAGCTCTTAGTGTGAATTTTGTGTTTCTATCATTGAAAATCATTATAATTATAAATATGCCAGGCTAATATAGAGATATACAAAATACATGCCACAAAATTATAAGCTGCTTTGCAAAACATATGCCACACGATTACAAGCTGCTTGCAAAATATTAACATGAGGAGGCGCCTGTTAAATATTTGTCTATTTAAAATGAGCCCAAACTTATCGCGCCCCCTTTTACTTTCCCCTGTCGTTGAGGTAACCCTTGATCTGACTAGCTCTCCAGTGTATTTATGATCTGGCCGGGTCAAAACAGATCTTGCAGCACTTTATCTGGCGCTGGGGCTTGTCTTGGCTGCCAGCAGTCGCTCAAGATTGATGGTTAGGCCAACATACACTTTCTGGCTGGCCGAGGGCTCCTTTCTATCCGTCAGATTGAACATTTGGCAATGTAGCGGAAGACTAACCCGCGGCCCGAGTGGCAACATTTTAAACGCTTTAATGCCAACACTTAGCTGGTGCCCCGCCCACTCCGCCGCCTGATGGGCCCCTTCAGCAGACAATGGCTCATTTGCAGACGCATCGGCAACTAAAAAAAACAATTTTACAGACCCGCTAATATGCATTGTACATTGTACTACGGTTGAAGCGCTCGTATACCACATACACATATTTTTTATATGGGGGCCATTTCAGCGCACAATGTGGGGCAGGCAATGCGGTCTGCTTTCCGTTGCGCGGTGCACTCAGCGAAAAAACCGAGTTCTAAAATTTAAGTTTAACTGGCGTGCAATTCAAAACCTCAGTAGATTTCGCACTTGAATAAGAACACATATAAGTTATATTATTTCCTCATTCATTCGCTTGGTAGAGATCAGAAGGTACTAATCGATTCTAGCCCAAAAAAAAAAAACATATAAAATAACAAAACTGATCGAAAGAAAAATAAATATTGCACTGGATAGTATAAATGAATGAAGTATTTTTTTGGACCGTTTGAGTCAAAATTCTTATTTTCCGTCTAAAGCTGTGAAAATGTGATTTACAATATACTCAACTTGTTTAGATTAAGTCCTGAAAGTTAATTCCATTTTCTGCTGAATTTTGAATTTAAGCAAAAACTGCTTGAGTTTTTTCGTCGAGTGTGAGGCAAGTGTGATTTACAATTTACTCAATCCACATGGGCAGTTAAGGCAGAACGGGTCCGCGGTGTGAGAGATCGTAAAGCCGAAATACTCTTGTGTCGGCATTGGCATTATCTGTACAAGCTCTCCGGCAGAACCACTTTCGTTAGCTCGTAAAACTGTCTATAAAATGCAATGATAATAAAAAATCAGTCGGCCAACGAATTTGTAGGCCGACTGACAACCAGCGACGACTCATTCACGTTTGATGAAGGGGCGGGCACGAGAGTCGCCGTCTGAAAAGCGATCCCAGCGGACTGCTGACTGGTCCTCATCCTCATTCCTATCCTCATCCTCTTGCTTATCCTCGCCGTCGTCATGTGAATCTGTAGCTGAAGCCGTGCCAGGGCATTCGCTGCGCTTCAGCGCCTTCGTTTTTATTCTCCTCGACGCCGAGGATGACGCGTCGTCGTCCTTTAGTGGCACTTAGCGCTGCAACTGTGCCCTGCCCCAGACCTGGGTTCCGTTTGGGCATGCCACAGTTCCACTGTGTGTCTCTGTGTGTGTGCAAGCGTATCGCCTTTCACGTTGCCTTTGTAAATTGCTTTTTGAATTTTGTAAAAGCGAGCACACAGATACACACACACACACACACACACACAGAGAGAGAGACAGAGAGACGAGCCTCATAAAGCGAAGCGTTGCAGCTACAAAATCTTTTATGGATTTCTTTACTGGACTCGTTTTTATTGTTGGCCCGTTCTGTTTTGTTGTTGTCACCAACTGTTTTGTCGTCATCGTCGTCGTCGTCGTCGTCGTCGCTTTATCTACACGGATCCTTTGACATTTGAATAGTTCATTAATTTCGCAAAAGAAAGAAAAATACTTTTCTTATACTCATACACATACACGCAGCACACACTTTGAAAGTATGTCTTTTTCTATGCAACATTTTCCTTTTGTACGGGGCCAGGCCTTTGTTATTGTTCATCAATTTGAAAGGCAACTCAGGCACGACACGAAAGGCAACTCCCCTTTCAACCTACCCTACTTGCCCTGGATCGTTTTCACAGCCGCAAGGTACCTGCCTATTTTTACCTTTGGCTCCCTTTTGGCTACTGGTTACCGTCGTCCACTTCCGCAGCATAGTCTCCGTAGTTTCCTTCTCTCTGTGAGTTTTAATACATGCCGAGTCCAACAGGAACAATTTTCCCGTTTCTCATTGGGTTTTCTTTGTCGTCTCTTGCTTTTTCAACTGGATTGATTGCCGTTCTGCATAATGGCAATTTATTGCCATTGATTGAGCCTCAACATCTTAAAGAGTTCGTCAACATTTAAGAGGCTTTTACCTATTGGGAAGTGCAGATAGATTTTGGACAAAGATCGCATGGGGAACGTTAACTAAAGTCCGTATATGCCTTCCTACATACCACATACATACATATGTGCATATTCATTTTCTGTATTTATGTATATATGTATATGATAAAAAGTATATACATCAAACTTTGCTAATAACATTCTCTTATATGATATTCAGATTGAACACACTTCAGTTTTTGCAAGAAAAAGATAATTTCTTCTGCCCTTGGTCTGTAAGAGTGTAAGATTTCGCCACAAATAGTCTGGAGTAGAGGGAAGAAGCGTACCCGCCTATCATGTTATCGTAGCGATGGGTTCAGCGTATATTCTGGTCGGGCACTCCCGTCTATTTTGCGCTTTGACTGAATCTTTCCTTTTCAGTTACCAGAATGAATGACTGACTCACTTGCCCATCGGATGCTATCTTTTGCTTGACTATTAAACACTATAATAACATTAGATACTCTATTAGTGCGGCAAAGAGAAAATCAATTTCTGGCCTGTTAACTTTTGGCTTAACTCTTTCGTAATCATTCACATGAAAGTATTTATCAAGTGTTCAACTTTTCGCAGAAACCTGGTTCCTAGCAACAACAAACAGCAACTATTCTGCTTAACTAACAATAACAACAAGAAGAACTGCGAGTTATCTGGCCTTCTGCACAACTAAACAGCCGGCTGAAAACAAAGCTGGCTCGAACTGGAAAATAAAAAAATAAAAGTTAAACGAAGCACAATACAAACATTTTCGGGCCAGTCTGCTTCTATTCACGGAGCTAGCTTGGATTTCCCAGAAGCTCTAACTGAAGAACGGGTCGCACAACACGTACAAAAACAACAATACATAGCTGGCCACAGCCTCGTTATACCCAACACACACACACTCACAGACACGCACACGTATATCTATTACAATTTTAGTGCTCTATTTTCAATGCTCGTAACTCTGTCCGCTGGGACCTCAGCCATGTGGCCAGTTCTCATGTTGCTGTCAGAGATGATTATGTATTAATAAATGTACAATATTTCGGCATAAAACCCAGCAAAAAAAGAAACGCCAAATGTAGTTAAAATAGCATTTTTGGGGTCGCCTCTGCCTCTGCCCAAAACCTTTTTGTGGCAAGGGGGCTTGGGTGTGTGCGTGAGATTTGGCCATTCATGTTGGGCCCTGTCAGTTGTGTTCAGCCTTTGACCATTTCCAGCGAATCTCTGGGTCGTGTCCATTTATAAATTGTACATTTTACTTGGACATCATGTGAGCATTGGGCTGTGTTTTGTTCGGGACTCAGTTTCCTTTTTACATTTTTGTGCTCCGCTGACTGCACATCCAACAAAATAAAGCAAACTGAATTTTAAATGATTGAATGTTTTAGAGAAGCGATTGTGACTTTTATGGTCTGGTATTCCAGAACTTGTTTGAGCTTAACTTTTTTTGCATATGAAAAGTTCATAACTGGATTTGTCTTTTATATTTTAAGCCCAGGTCCAATTTTCCATTTTCACTACTTTTCGAAGCTTATGTTTCCGTCTAATTGTCTCAAATAAACTCAAAATTGTACTTGGATTAGCCCCTTGTAATGCAAACTTATTTTCCAAGCGAACCGGCGAATCAGCTGCTCACAAATAAAATAATCTCAATTCCAATCAAACGACTTAGCAAAAATTCAAAATATATTCGAGCTCAAAGTGAAACCAATTCTGAAACTTGAAGAAAAGTGTAATATGTATTAAGTAAAAGTCTTTGCCTTCATACATAAACCAAGCGCGAGACATTGCCTCGAACCGCAGACCTTGTGCAGTCCTCGCCAGTATCACATTTCCTTTCAGCGAACCGCAACGTTCCAGTTTGATGCATTTATTGTCTTTGTGCCTGGACTTCGACTAAAGGGCATGCGGCGTTCGGCTAGTCCCATCGAGCCATTTATCTTGCTGCTGATGTTTTATTGTCCTCCTCCCGGTGCGGGCTGTGTTGACATGGAGCGTAGAGAACAACAGGAACAGGACGTGCTGCTGCTGCCGCTGCTGTTGTTGTTAAGGGGAAAAATGTTCAAAGTTTTCTTTTGAACAATTCACTTTGAAGGCATAAATTATGCCTTCAGTTTTTCAGTTCGAATGAATTGTTGTTGGCTGTTGCCTGTCAGCTTGTCGCCCTGCCATCTTCTCCTATCCCCTTCTTTTTTAGCAGCTTAGCTCGCCTGCTCTGTGCACAAAGTTTGGAGCCTCGCTGCAGCCCCTCGGCATAAGAAAACAATCTTCAAGGGTTGTCTGACAGCAAAGCCTGCCCTACCAACTGACTGACTGAGGGACTGACTGAGAGACTGACTGACTGACTGACTGTGCAACTGCCTCCTGCCCGTCCTGCCTCTTGCAAGTTTTCTGGCTGCTTTTGGGGCCTGTGTGTAATTAATTTGATATGCAACGAAGCGTTTTTTTCAAGTTTATATTGTTTGTTTTACTTGAATACGACGAGGTCTCGAGGCCAGAGCGTCCTCAAGTGCCAGCCGGCACTCGAAACTCTTCGTTTTCTTCATCTTCCTCTACTTCGGTGAGCCACTCGAATACACGAAATTCATAAATTTTGATTTATACATAAGTTTTTGTGCACGACTCTCCAAAAAGTGGCTCAGACAATAGTTTTTCCATTCTCCTAAGACATCTTTGGGCCTGCCTGAGCCCAGGGGAGGAGAAGGGATGTGAGCCGGGAACGAGGAACGAGCTGCTTATTGTCATGCATATTGTACGATTGTTATGTGAATTTCTACATACAGTAGACATTTGATTGTCTGAGCTATTTCTTAGAATTGTTGTTTATGCGTTTTCTTCATGACAGCAATTTTCAATTAAAATCGCGCCACGACTCGCATCGCATCGCGGCACCTCAAGAGGTGTGGCTCCGCCGCCCAACTTGGTTGATTGGTTGATTGATCCCAAATTGCCATTACGAAAATATGTGAGAATTATTTCAATGTGCTTGGGTGAACTCTTTTGATATTGTACACATTATCAAGCTATTTTTTTTTTGTCTCTGAACAGTTGCCAAATCAATTAAAATTTCTTTCTAGACACTTTCCAATTTAGATCCCTTTGCTTCATGCCCAATTTATTTGATGCTATTATACATATACACTTACATTACACTTAATTCACAAAGCATGGAAGGAGTAGAGATTCTCAATAAGTGTTATCAAATACATACATGTGTAATCGGAGATTTCGTTGGAGAACAGATTTTTCGTATGCAGTTCTTTTTGGTTTTTTTCAAGATATCGCATATAGCATATAAGAATCGGAGCTTTTGTATGTAAAAAAAATAAATATATATATATATTGTATATTGGCAGGGTATTTGATCTGTGGCAGCCCTAAGATAACATTTCTTTCCTGTGCTTGTTATTTTTATTATTCTGGACTCAATTGCGTAATCCATTTATGCCATATGCAGCATATGGTGCACCTACAACAACAACAACAACAACAACAACAATAACAAAAGCAATAAGCAATTGTGCTGGATCTTCAGTTAGCTCCGACTCACACATGCTGTCCATGTCGCACTCTCTGGTATATATTCCCACATAGCTTCATAAGTATGTATGTCCCAGCAAGTGCCGGCAAACGACCTCGGCTTGACTACTACGACTACTACACACACACACATATACACACACACACACACACACACACACACACACACACACACACACATATACACACACACACACACAGTTTTGAAAAGACTGCAGCATAAATGTGGCCTGGTCCGCGTGCAGAGCCGATTCCATGGACCCCGGCCTTAGACCCGGACTTCGTCAGCCGAAATGGCATCAATATCGACATTCGTTCGGGCTTAAGTTAATTACATGCCGGTCGACGCCTCGTTGTATAAATGTGACCCTGTGTGCGTGTATGTGCGTGTATCTGTGTGTGTCTGTTGTGGTCCAGCTGTGCGCTGTGCCACAACTGTTCGCAACGACCTTCCCAAAATGCTGTTTGTTGTTGTTGCTTTTGTTGCTTTTACTGTTCTCTGGCTACTGTGACACGCCCGTCCAGTGCGCAGGTTCGACTCGCCGATGGTTTCCCAGGCGGCTGAATAAAGAGCGAGATCCGAACTGCGCAGGCTCCCGCTCCCGCTCCCAAATTGAACCCACGGGAGCTCTATTTGGCGGCCTTCCAATGAACCTGAAACAGACTCCAAACAAGCTGCACACTGGAAGTGCCAGAAGCAGCAGCAAAAAACTCCCCATCTAACCCCTCGCTGCCTCCCCACCAACCCTCGCCCAGCTGTCCCCCGGTCTGGTTCGGCTCATGAAGTTACTCAGACATGCATAAAAATGCCGGTTTTATTATGTCGTTCGGATTGTGTGTGTATCTGTGTATCTGTGTATATGTGTGTGTGTGTGTGTGTGTGTTGTGGGTGTGTCGCCTCTGCGTGTCCTTCGACCGTCTGGCCCCGTCTGGGACTCTGCATTCGTTTCGCAGACGAAGTCGGAGACGTTTTTAAAGCCGCCCCGTCCGCCTCCGCCCTGTGTGCGCTGCCCAAAACTTTTTTATCTATTTTTTTTTTTACTCTTTGGTGTAGAAAACTGAGGCAATTTGGCAGCTTGTGTAGCTGCAGTTAGGCCGCCGCCCACACGGCAAATGCAGAGCCAGAGACTATGTCGTAAACTGGGCCGTCGTCCTGCCCCGCCCCGCCCCGCCCCGCCGCAACACAGTCAGATCCAACCCTTGCCTGAAGCGAGTTTTATGTAACAGTCCTTTGCTCATAAAATAAAATATATATATTTGTATATCTATATAAAATGCTCGTCTGTGTGTTTTATTGTTGGCTTTTATCCTTGGCCCAACTGTGTATGGCCATCCCACTCTCGCACACACTTACACACACACTAACACACGCACACACACACAACATGCAGACGGTTTTTTATATACATATCAAAAAGATATAGATACATTTATATACACATACATATTTTTGAAATATGCTTGTGACTAATTTAATTTATTTGCCATTGTTGTTTTGGGAATTGTAGGATTTCATCTGGCAGCTGCTTTTCTAGGTTTTCATTGTTGCTTGGAAAATTCTGTACAGCATTTTGTTGCTGCTCTCATTTTGACAATTGCCCTGCCATTGATTCTAGTTAGACTTCAGTTTTGTTTTTGTTCTTGTTGTTGTTATTGTTGTAACGAGCTGTAACCATGAGCGTTATGGGAATTTTCAAAGTTTGGTTCTGTTATTCGTTTTCTTCTTCTTATTTTGTTTGGCCTTTTTGCGTTTTGGTTATAATAAATTGCTACAATTTTGTCATAAAAATGAAAACTTTTACAATTAAGAATTTACCTTTTTATTTACGAGCTGCAATTTCTGTGGCATGTGCCCTCCCTGCCTGCTTGACACTGCGACTGAACGGAAACGGAAATGGAAACGACGAACTGTAACGGAAATGTTGATAAATTAGCGCCATCTAGAGTTTGCTAGTTATGCGGTTGTCTTATGATAATATATTATGATTTATATAAGGCTTTTAGTGTTTGGATTATGCCTGTTTCTTTGGGCATTTGCCTGCCTGGCAATTTATTTATATTATTTATTCATTTATAAAATGGTCAACGAAAACGAGTGTCTTCGCAATTATTTAATAAATGAAATTATTAAACTTAAGCTAAAAGCCTAATTAGTATACAAAAGCTAATAGCGTAATGTATTTGTTCTTATTTCTGAATATGCTAACTAACTGCAATTTCAGCTAGTAAATACCCAATCTGTGCAAGTTGCTGCCAACACAACAATTTAATTGAATGTGTATGCGTGTGTGTGAGCGAATTGAATAATTTAATTTGCTTTCATTGTGCATTGCACATTACAAAACATTTACCAAATGGCATATATCAAATTTTCCAATCTCTTACCGGCATACACACACGCGCACTCACACACGCGCACACGCGCACACACAGCATTGATTTTGGCTTTATGCATATTTTATGCCGCTGGCAAATGCCAGCCCCCGCCCACAGAGGCACCCACACGACCTTCGGCAAGCCGGAAAAAAGATAAAATATATCTGCAATTGTGTGCTTGTGTGTCTGTCCAATAATTTAATGTGCATGGCACTGCCAAAATATGCAGAGAGCAACAACAACAAACGGCATATCGAACGACTGAAGCTAACATAATAAATCGACTTAAAAGAAGCAATAAAAAATAATTTAAAAAAATTGAATGAATGAAAATGTACGAAATTGTATAAAGAAAAAATTGAAATTAAAAAAAAAAAAAGAAGAAAAACAAAACAAAATAAAATGATTTGTAAATTGCGCTTTTCGTCTGCTGGCAGGCAACTAATTTATGGCATTTACAAGACGACAACAACAACATTTTTGCACATCAACAATTTCCACTGGTTGCTGCTGCAAATTAGCCAGGCAACACAACTGCAACATCAACAGCAACAGCAACAGCAACAGCTACAGCAACTGCAGCAACATTTTTTGCAGCAGCCGCGTGCATAAATTTTGCAACAGCCACAAAAAGAACAACAACAAGAAATGGCAACTGCAACTTCAAATGATTTGCCTGCTGCTGTTGCTGCTGTCGATGTTGCTGCTGTTGTTGTTTTAGTTGTTGCTGCTGTTTGTATCTGTCGCTTGTTTTTGCTTAAATTATAGACATTTGACTGGCCGCGTGCAACAGCATTTGGCATGCAATTTTTCTTGCTTATTTGAATGAGTGACTCGCATTCGCATTCGCATTCGCATTTGCATTTGCATTCGTTTTCGCATTCACATTTCCTAGAACTTCCTGATACTCTGTCAACGTGGCGGCTGCCTTTACATTATTTGTAATTAAGCAATTTGTTTCGAGGGCGTCGCAACATTTCCGCTGGCCAATTGATTCAGCAGCCAGCGTTCTGTTCTTGTAACGGATGTGTCCGTTTTGGTCTTGCCACATGCCACATGCCACACGCAGCAGCAGTAGAAGCAGCAGCAGCAATTAGTGACAAGTGGCGGTTCTTGAACAAAGTTCGCGACAAAGTTCTCGCAGGGCGAAAAACTTAAAGTCACTCAACTGCCTAGATACATATATCATGACTACACTCAGAGAAATAGTCAAGAAATTTGTATAGTAAAGAATTTGTATTTCAAATAAACAAATACCTATTTCTAGACATTTATTTCTTTGTACGAGCATCCTGAATTCCCACTTAGACACAGAATTGAGTTAAGCTTGTAATTTTTTTCTGAGTGTATGTACATATAGGGAAGCCATTTATGCACATTTCGTATGATTTCATTTGTGACGACGTTTGCGTCCTTATTGACAACTTTTCAGGGCTTGCAACATTTTCCTGTCAATATTGATTTTTCATTGCCAACAACAGAAGCAGCACCAGGAGCACCAATAATAATAATAATAATAATAAAAAGAGCGTAGAGCAATATAATTGGAATTTGAAATTGGAAATTGGATATTTTTGCAGTGAAAAGACCGCAAAAAAAGAAGCGAATAAACGAAGTCACAAAGCAGCAGCAACATGCGAGTATGTATTTGATTTTGATTATTTATTCAATGAGCGTTCGGTGTTGTATTTGGCATTATTGTGTGCATGTCCAGCGGACAAGTGAGCCAAATGGAAGCAATGGGATCCAATGGGGCACCAATGGCTACCCCCCTGCCCGATGGTACGCACATGTCTGCCATACATTAGTCTGCCAATAGCCCGACGCCACACAAAGGCCAATTTAATTTGAAGCACAACAAAGCTGACTGACAGACGGAATGACAGACAGACGGACTGGCAGACAGCAAGAACTTGGAATGGACAAACGCAAATAACTCAATTGAAATTGCACGAAATCGAAACTAAAACTTGAATTAAAACTAAAACTAAAACGGAAAATTGAACCTGCTGTCGTTCAAGTTGTGCACAAAAATAAATTGGAAAAGCATTAAAAGTTGTTTTTGCTCTCCCCCCTCACAGAGAAACCGACGCCGACCCAGCAGTTGGTCGCTGTTCACCAACTGGTTTCAGCTTAGGGATAGTTAAGTGTTTATATGAAACAAAATAAAAATAAATCAAATAACGGCCCAGACAAGGGCAAACAACTAGGGAATATTGCAAAGAAACAGAAAGATATAAAAGGGCAACTGTTTGATCCTAGACAACTATGCAAATTACTGAATTACCGGGGCAGGGCTATCGCAATTATATGAAAACCAGTAAGAGTGCTCCAATCGGGAGTGCTCGACTAGAAAATACCCTGAATCGAGCCACGAGAGTGTATGTTTAAAGTAAACACTGTACATACCAAGTTAGGTCTAACTAGCTTCTAAAATATTCAAATTATGGTTAAGAAACTTAGATTCAAATTTCTATTTCCTTCTGCCTGTTACATATACATAAGCTTCCGATAGAGTCTTATACCTGTTTTACCCATTTCCATTGGATCCACAATCTAATAATTACGTAAATTGCAGTTAAGCAAAATAATGGCCCATAAAGGCGGCTCTACAAATTTGTAGATAATCGAAAACTTGGCTTTGCCCTACAATAAGTCGTTTAAAGGCCGCATGATAATTGGAATATTCAGATTATACAAATAAAAATACTCATTCGTTAGGCAATATGCTAAATATTGTAGCTAATATACGAGTATGTAAATATTTTGATAATCTGACTGACTTCTTGGCCGTATAAACATGATATGATAAAATATCGAGTAATAAAACCAACTTGAGTCAGCTTTATATAAATGCTAATGACAAAACCGGCCAAGTACAGTCATATTACAAAGATGTAATACGAGCAGCTCTTTTTGAGATGGCGCTAACAAAATGCTGATACCCTTTACAGATTGATAACATTCACTTTAGATATTGAATGTTGTTGGTGATGGTGTGTCGGCTGCCCCCCTTCAATACCTTTTTATTTGCATGTTTATGTAAGTAGCCCAATTCCACTATGCTCAAAAAATGTTGCATTTTCACCATTCAAAGTACCGCTTCTTTAAATAAACAACTGATCGGTTTGATTTTTCTTCTAAATGTCAAATAAAAAGACCTCGAAATAGAGGTTCCATACAATGGACTTTTTGCGGTATTTGGCCATCCTTAAATTATAAAAACTGCGGGATTATTTAAATTTAAAATTATAAATTATATTTTCCGCTTGCTACATCTATTTATTTTTCGTAATATCGACATGAAATTCGACAAATCATAGCAATTTTTTTAAAAATGACATTTTTGGCAAATGTGATAATGTGTTTTCTTATGGAAAAACGTACTATTTCACATTAGAAAACATGCGATGTTCGCGAAAATATTGTACGAAATGTGGAAAGGGAAATAAGGCTATAAGTATAAAAAAGGGCTTAGGTTTAATACAAAGTACTTATTTTCTTAAAATAACCGTACAACGTAGAAAGACAACTTAAAAACCGACTTCGTTGATGAACAGCCGTGAGTCGTTCTTTTGTTTGACTTGTATTTAGAAACTTCCTTCTTGAATGAAGAATTTTGAGCTAAGTTTCGATATGTGCGAGCTTGGTTAAACTTGCACAACATTTTTAGTTTATTTGCTAACAAAATTCTGTTCAAGCACAATAGATTTCGATTATGTTTGGTCTTTCAGTAAGAAAAGCAAACACAAGCTCCATAACGAGGTCGCACGTACGGCTCGTTGCATGCCCCCATAAACCATACACAATTTACCATTTACCATTTAGCATATATTATTTACCAGATAGTAACTGGCATAGACATTACAGCAAGCGCCTTGGGCATAACAAAATATTGAGTCGATTCGCAGCTATTAAATGGAAAAATGTATTGGAGATGTTTAGGTCTTTGGATTGGGCTCGGTTGTGGTGTGCGGGTCTGGGCTAGTGTGTGCGGGTAATTATAATGCGGCGTAGTCACGCCAGACAAGCTGCATAAATATTGAAATTAAATAATAACAAATGCCACCGAATAAATAAGCCAACCAACTGTAAAAACAATACGTAATAACAACAATGAAAATAAGCCACACATGCGCTTCAATTCCAACTGAATGTACATTTGATGTTTGCTTCTATTTTCTAATTTTGTTTTATTTTTTTATTTATTTTTTTATTGCTTTGGCTTAAGCTGACTCTGTGGGGCAACTTTAAAGTCGGGCGCTGTGCTGTCAACATGCCGCGTTCTGGGGCAGCCCCCCGGTTATTCAGCTTTTATTTTAATTTCTTTTACGAGGCAGCTCACATTTTTTGAAAAACCAATAATGTGGTACTTCAACAACGGGCCATAAAAATGCAAAACGAAAGCTAAACGCAGCCCCCGTTGACCCACGCGCCACCCAAACCCCACTGCGGTGGTGCGTCGTGCGTCGTGCGGTGCATAAAAATAAGTAATATCGTAAAAATTACAGGAAATAAAAATCGCAACGTAAATACGTGCAAGTGCAGGAGAGCCAAACGGCCAGACACGGGTACAAGTTGGACTTGAAGCCGGAGCCGGAGTCGTAGCCAGAGCCAGAGCCCAGAGCCGGCGCCAGAGTTGGCCAACTTTCTCGACGTCTGAAATTGCCAATAAAATTATGGCAAACAGCAACGAGAAAGATGAGGAAAATTGTAACAGACGCAAATTGTGGGCAGACGTTAGGCTGGGTGAGGCAACGGCATGTTGACCAGCTTGACAGCCAGTTTGAAGTTCATGTTAGTTATGAGTTGGCCTAGGTTTTTGGGGACAAACAAGCAACGAGTCACATACGTTCAAGCTGCCATAAATAGCTCTCGTGTATCTCTCAATTTAATAACAAAGCCAACAACACAATAGCCCAGATTTAGAGCTCTTTGCGATTAGCCGAGACATTCGCATGCTTAAGCCCAAATAATTGGATGAAAGGCAATTGTGCATTAGTTAGTTGTTATGCTTTGCCTGGATTTGCTATTAACAAGCCAAACTAACACCCGAGTCAATTACAACAACAGCAGCAACAATGCTGAGAATAGTAAATAGCAATAACAATGCATATCCATGTTAGAGACATTTCCTTTACAACAAGCAACGAATGCAACTGAAATTCCAATTATACATGTGCATGTGTGTGTGTGTGTGTGTGTGGTTGTATTAGGCCCATAATCATTTCAAATGGCAAATTATGACAGCGAGTAGGGGCCAAAGCAGCAACAACAACAACAACAACAACATAAACGAATGGCCAGCAAATGAAATGAGCTTTTAATCAATTTCCGGTATTAAAGCGCAGACAATCATTCAACAATATTATTATTGTTGTTGTTGTTGTTGTTGTTGCTGCTGCTCATGTTGCTAATGTTGCATTTAATTAACAAACAATTTATATTCATAAACCTCAATCGGTCACATGCAAATGTACATGGAAGTTGGGAACATTGCATAGAGAAAAAAAATAAAAACTAATTTCAAATTCGATTGAACGAAGCGCAAATACGCTTGCTAAAAGAAATAAATACGATGAAAAACTGCGCCCAGTATCAAAATTCTGATATCGATTCCTGTCGATTTCATGCAAAGGAGGAAAGCTATCGTTAATCGAAATCGATTAAGAAAGAAACGTCTTGAATGATAATTCTTAATTGCGTATTTCTCTGAGTGTATATATAATATATACAAGCTGATTTGCAGAAGCAATATGTACTAAATGTTAGGGTATGTAAATTATATCAAATACTGGGTGGAGGTAATAAATATTGCAAATGCGTGCACAAGTTTCGCGATTGTATGTTTGTGTGTGCAACGACTCGATGCAGCGGAACTGAAAGCAAAAACAGCAAGAAACAAGCGTCCAATGTGCAACATGGGAGCTCATTGGGGGCTATCTCCCCTACCTCCTACCCCCTGGCACCAGCAAATCCGCTTCGCAACGGACGCGCAATGGGCAGCCAACAAAGCGCCGCATTGTTGTTGTTGCTGTTGTTGCTCCCGCCACGTGTTGGCAACATATGCGGGCCACATCAACAGCAGGCAGACGAAGCAGCAGCAGCAGCAGCAGCAGCATGACCACAATTGGACATGGCCATTGGCTGGTCGGCAAGGGGACACTGCTCTGGTCTGGTCTGGGCGGGGCGGGGCGGTGTGGTGCGAATGCTCACTAGAAATTCCTAATGCCCCTGACACACAATTAACCCCCGTTGCCAGCCGGCTGTGTGTGAGACAAGCGAGCCAGTCGGCAGCTTAGCAAATCATTAATTAAACCTGGCGAAAACATACAGCGAAATATTATTATAATGGACGCATGGGAAATAAAGGCAAAAGCTTTGCGAACCAGCTAATTAGCATGCTCGGAATTGGTTGCTAGTTGTTGTCGGGGGGGGGGGAGGAGCGCCACATTTTGGCCAATTTGAGCGTGAGCGCTAAGAGAAACCGAGAAAATGCCGCAAATAAGCAGCCCGACAACACCAACAACAACAACAAATGCAACGGGCAACACAGGTCGCCCCAAAAGGGCAAACCAAATTAAGACTAAAGGTCAGCCAAGTAAATAGTGTCTACAAGTATGCCAACAAAAAACAACATCAATACAAACGCGAAATGAGCGAGAAATTGCCAAAACAGAGAAACAATCAAGTAAACAAAGGTAGAGCTCAAATACAAGAGTATTTACTAGATGTAGATCCCGAGAAAATCAAACACAACAAGCGAGCCTATCCACGAACTGTTTCACGAACTGTTCGCGCTTTAGATATATTTTTGGTATTTATTGTTATTTCCATTTGTGATATTATAAATATTTTTGATTTTTTTTTAAATTTGAAATTCTGCCCATAGTAAAAAGTATAGCAGTATTACCAGATCAAATTATTTTAGTAAATTAAATAATTGTCATATATCACTCATTTTCCACGCGGTTAGTTGGATTTGACAAAATATGTTAGGCACGTCTTTAGAATATTCAAAAAGATCTAAGAAAAGCCTATCGGATGTTAAGCATTGTCAACGAAATTACAAGTCCATCGTGTTCCACGCATTTTCCACAATCGCGCGTGAAATTTACTCACAATATGAAATAAGTATATATACTAAAAATGCAATGCATCATCAGTCAGTCAATCAATCAATCAGTCAGTTAGAAAATATAGTTATATATATAGACATCTATATATATGCATTCATGCTTGGCATAACCATATCACAAGCTCATTATAGTCGGCTTCGCTTAGTTGATCCAAAAGCATGCTTCAGGTTTTCTACAATAAAAACATTCTCTCAAGAGAAGGCAAAGCTGGCCAAAAGTCGACGAGGAGCCAAAGCCGCAAAAAACTTGCCTTCAGTTAGTTACTTTGTATTTAGCATGCCCATTGTTGTTGTTGTTGTTGTTGTAGCTGCGGTTGTTGCTGGCCAAAACGTGCAATTAAATGCTATGTAGAAGCGAAGATGCCCAGACTATAAGCTATGGCCAATAGCCTATGGCCAACTTATTGGCAGTTGCTTGCCAAATGCAATGAATGAAAAATAAAAAAGCGTTGCCAGAAAATTGCGCAAAAAGTGCAAAAAAAAAAATAAACAAATAAAGGAAAATGGATAAAAGAGAAACAACACTATTTTTGTACAAGCCGAAGAATAAATGCTCTTTTCGACATGTGGCACATGTTTCTTCAATTGTGCCTATAGAAACCTTATGCTAAGATATATATTCGGGTTATAGACAAGCTCATAAATGCTAAGGTCAAGATATATAGCGATAAGTCGAAGGACAAAAATTTCAGGACAAACGTATAATACTCGGTAAGAGTATAAAAGCAGCTCACAATAACCTGCAACTCACAATGCATATTATTGATTGTCAGCTACAAAGATACTTTTTGCAATGCCAACCAAATACAAAACACACAAACACATACACATATACACACCCACACACAACTGCAGAGAGCCATCAGGTAACATTGAATGATGATCCTAATGATTGTATTGGCGGCGGGAGAGGGTTTCACATCTCTGAAAGCTTTCTGATTTGTGCAGTTCTTGTGCGCCTCGTGCGCTGTCATTGACATTGGGATGCACAGTTTGCGAGCTTTGCAAATTAGTTTTTCGTTTTTATTTGGCCTAAACGCGTCGTGAATTTGCGCAAATTACAGCAAAACATTTGCAGCGAGTTCCAACTGAATTAATTGGGTAAATACATATACCCTATAAACATATATTCAAGGATTGCGTAATCAAGCCAACTGCGAAAGTCGAGCGTTAATTCGATAATTGCTAGTCAAATATTATTTGTCGATTGTGTTTCATAGGCCTTGCCATGTGAATTGCAATTGCTAATTGCCAGCTGATTATTTATAACTCTAGTGTGTGTTTGTGTTTTTTAAAGTTCAAATCTGCGTCTGTCGGAAGTAGTTTGCTCATTAAAAGGCGTCTATAAATAGAGGCGACAATCGCAACGTCAACTTTAACGTACAAGTTAACGTCAGCGTCAGTGCTGTGGCATGTGAGGCAGCCAAGGCGGCGTATACGTAATGCCCCGATAGAGACAGCCCCTCGAGGTGCTCGCTGCTCGTTGCTCGGTGCTAAAACGGCAACTGTTCGGGTTTATGCATACATAAGCATGCCTTTTGCTTTATAATTCTCAGCGCAAGTGGGTCATGCAAATGGGCAATTGACGATTGCCAGCGGGGAGCAGGTGCCGGAGCAGGGGTAGTTGTTGCGGGGGGTAGTGGGTATGAGTTGGCGTGCCAAGATTGCGAAACGAGAGAAGCCTTGCTCCACTTACGGCCCAAATGGGCGGCAATGGCAATCGTTGGTAGCGAAACGCCTTCCGTTAATCTCGCCCAGCCTCAGTGTGAAAAGCAAACGTTTCAACATCCTTGGAACATGCTTAGACTGGAAATAGTTGAAGAATAATTTGAGAAAAGTACCTTAGGCCCACTGTAAATGAACTATTTGTTTCATGCATTTTTATTAAATTCTAAAATTTACCAACACAAGACTTAATTTAGGAAGTGAAGTTCTTTTATTTATTCCAAGAGCACGACAGTCCAAAATATTTGATATAAAAGACTAGATTGATTAAGAAATTGTGTACTTCGATAAAGAACGTACTACCCTTAAGCAATAATTATTAATTCTTAGTTGAATTATGCTTAATTGAAGAACATTTCAGTACAAAATCAACTCGAGATTTAATGAACAATACGGCATAAATTTTGGGCCAGACATACTAGAATTTCGAACGGCATGTTCAGCGAGCGTCCAGTTACAATAGCATGTCAATTTGATACAGGAAATATAGTTCGGCCCGGGCTACACTTTAATTATGCTAGATTAATTGAATGATGTGAAATTGATTACCTGAATCAGCCTATCAATTTTCAACAGCTCAATGCACAATTCCAATTAATGAAATTGACTTTGCGAACGGGGAATCAAATTACAAAACAGCTCAAAGGCAAAAAAAAAAGAATCAAATGAATTAGAAACAGGTTTTAATTTCGGGATCTATACACGAATATATTCGACTGCCAGAAGTTGTTGTGTGTAGGCCCCAAAGGGCAGTCACATTGGCATTAACATTAATCATGACAACGTTTGCCATGCAATTAACCAAATGAAGCCTGCATTTAAGTGCTGACAATGAAACTGAGAAACTTGACGAAATCATTAGGCTAATGTGGTCGATAAGTGACTGCCCCCCGGCCAACCAGGCGAGGAGCGGACAGCGGAAATACCCAGGCTACCCTGTGGGGTGCAAAGAGCGCCTAATGCGCATTTAATACCCCTCGTTCCACTGGAAGACAAAGCTCTACAATTCAATAATCAGTTCATGCATCAGTCGTACATCAAAAATGAATTACACTTAAAATGCAATTTTGTAATTGCTAATGAAAATAAATATCACATTCATCACATTTATCAGTTATATGTACATGCTCATATCGGAGGCCACAATTCAATCAGACGACCCGGTCGTGGCCTTTTATGAAAATGTTTATAATTGACAATGCACTTAAATGGCAAAGAGCCGACATGGCAAAAATGCTAGAGTAGACGGTGAGACCGACAGACGGACGGACGGACGGACGGACATTTAATGAAATTATAAATATTAAACAGAATTGTTGTCTTTTACGCAACGGCAAAAATATTTTAAGCACACGTTAAGCAAAAATGCACAAACATTGCGCATACGCCGCATTGTGCGTCCGAAATAATAAACGCGAAATGAAAATACAATGCACAGCACATAAATTATTAAGTAAGATACAAATGCGCTGCAACGAAGCGTGTAAGCTCTTTCTATATATGTATATATATGTATATTAAGAAATATTAAGTTAATAAACACTTATTATTCCTCTCAATAATGCTTGAGAAAAGATTCATCACATATTAGGAATACATTCATGTTCTAAAATGTTTATAAATTTTGTTAGGGTATACGAAAAGTGGTCTCTACATGATACCTATCCCTTACGTTTGCCTAGCTACACACACAATTTTATTTTTTCTGCAATTTCTCGTGCTCGTTTTCCGGCCGTGCGCACTCAGGTGCGGCGTTGCCACCCCGCCCTAAATCCCCAATCACGTGTTGCCAACATGATTTATTTCGTCAATTTATGTCGAAAGTGTAAAACGATTTTCTACCGTGCCAAATGAAAAATTATGATGTACACTATTATTTACATGCCTGCTGCTAGCATAAGGCGTGTCTGCGACATTTGACTATCTGTGTGACTGACGGACTGACGGACGGACTGACTGACTGACTGAATGGCTGACACCTCACCCCTAACAAGAATTCTGTTGAAATTTAGCAATTTCGCAAAGGGGAAATTACATTTAAATTGAATTGTAAACCGTATATAAAGATGGATTTATTGCCATAGAAATGATTGTGGGTGTGTGCGTGTGTCTGTGTGCCTATGTGTGTGTGTGTGTATTTGTGTAGAGGCCATTATATGCATAGTTGCTAATGGCATATATATGTTTTTTGTGTGTGCGTGTGTAAATGCAGGATTGGGGGCATTGAAAAACAACGTATCCGCTCAAACTACAACAAATGAGGAAATGACGAGAAATTCTCAGTTGCACTTTATATGATTTCTCTCAGTGTATTTTGCTTGCCACCAGATAATGTCAAAAAGCAGCAAAAACTTGATTTAATAAACCTAATGTATGCACATTCAGATTTATAATTTAATTATTTCATTCTTTTTCACTGTTTTTTTTTTTTTACGCATATCAAATATTAAATGTAATCGGCTGGTTAAACTGTTCGAAATTAAAAGTTCAATAAACTTGTCATAAATTTTAGTTGCATAAATATCAGAATTTCAATTTAAATGTTATTTAACTTTGTTTATTTTTTAGCTCGCAGTAAATGTAAATGTATTTATCACATTCAACCACACGCACGCACACAATATCTCGACAATAAATTGCAATTTTAATTTATTTAGCATATGGCAAAATTACACAAAGCCGACAAAAAGCAAATATTTAAAAAGAAATAAATAAATAAAAGCCCGTATTTGTGTGCTGAACATTTTTGCTATCTGCAAAAGCACAAAAAAAAACCCACATTTCTATTTAATCCGATTGTTCCGATGCGGGAGTCGGCTCAGAGCTGGGCAGCTGAAACCACAAAACGCCAACTAATTAAATTAATACATAACAAATGCCAATTACAAATACAAAACCATGGCCAAATGGTAAAAACCAAAAACCCGAATAAACCGAACCCAATCATGAAAACTTCGCAGAATTTCGCCAATATAAATTTGGTATTTGATTCCTTTCTGTGGTGTGTCAATTAAAATCTCCAAACGCATAATTTTTTATATTCAATTTGAGCGGAAACAACGAACAATTATCAACAGAGAATTCTTGTTTTCATTTTATTCATTTCATTTGCAGCACTTGGTTTTTTAATTATGTCTAGATAAGCATTTCATGTTTTTGATGCGGTTCCTCTTCTTTTTTGCAAAGCCCCACATTTGCCCGATATGCAAATTATGCAAGTGCCAGACATGCATATCTATATATATACGCACGTGTTTTTGTATCTGTATCTGTATTTGCATTTGTGAGATACCAGCTACTAGATACCAGATACCGACGAGACGACAACAGAAACTTTATCGCATGCGCATTTTCTTAGCGGCAACAACGATAAATGCAAATCTTGACAGTTTTCTTTAAATATTTTTATTTATTTTTTGGCTGCAGTTTTTAGCACAGGCCACAACAACAACAACAACAACAATAAATGAAACCAAGTTGGTTCGCATCGTTTCTTGGCTTTATTTTGTCATTGTCTGTCTGACGTTATTGGGAAAGCACGTTTCGCATCTTGTGCATATCCGTTCGCAGCATTTGCAAAAAAATACACTTAGAAAAAAGAGAGCGAGTGAAAACGTTGCCAAAATCCAAGCAAGGTCAACATAAGCTAACCTTACAGCACAAATATTATTTCGAGTACTTGTCCCAACTCAAATCAAATTCTATTTTAAGCATGATTTAAGATTGATTACAGTCTTCCAGTTCTTGTCCTACTAGTTGTTGTCTTACTCTTTAGTGCTTGTAATTCTCAACGAGTTAAGGCTTCGCATAGGATACACAGGCTACCAGGAGGCCTTCTCCACATTTGGTATATATAAATATTTTTTCGGTGGCTTGTAATTATTTAAGTCTAGACAGCTTAAGCGAGTTATTCCGAAATAAAATTAGTCAATTCTTTTATTTGAGATCTCTCAATGTCTTTTTTCTCAAAGTGTTGCAGATACTCGTATTACACACAGACAGACAAACAGACAGACAGACGCACAGCTGTAACTGGGTCTCTTTGGAGCGCCGCTTAGTCATTTACAAGACAAGACTCTCGCGTAACAGCTACGGCGACAACATTCACAAGCCCCGACAACATTCGACAACGACAACGACAGCAGTTGTCCAAAGACTTTGAAACTATCTTCGGGCTAAAAAAGAGCACGTTTTCCAGTCCCAAGAGAATTAAAGGCAAATGCATTGAAACATGGCTAAGAGCGGAGCAAAAAAAAACGAATCGATTGGAAACCTTAAAACAATTTCAATCTAATCCACCTACGCCATAAATTATTATTTAATATATGTATATAACTATAATTGTAATTGTTTAATGCGAAATATTTATTAATCTAACATTTCATTAACAATTACAGTCGTCACCCCTTATATTTT
This sequence comes from Drosophila virilis, assembly GCF_030788295.1. NCBI lineage: Eukaryota > Metazoa > Arthropoda > Insecta > Diptera > Drosophilidae > Drosophila > Drosophila virilis. Next base: position 31,828,620 of record NC_091544.1, read on the forward strand.
ATCGTAGAAATGCGGGTTTTTCTCGCCTTTGTAGATCTTATGTACTTAGCTGGTTGGGTTTTAGATGCGAGCCAAAGGCAAGGCAAAGGTTACACAAGCCCGATTCCAATATCATCGAGCGCTACCTCATGCATAATTCATTTTGGCTGGCGTTTAATAAGAAAACCAATTAATTAAACGCTCAACAACAAGCGTCACGACTAAAAGCTTAGAAATTACTTAATAAATTACTTTCATTAAAGCCACAAAGGAAAAGTTGAGCCACCTCAGTCCCCTCCGCATACATCACCCACCGCACTGCACCCCGCGCACACCCTGTCCACACTACTGACCCAGCCAGTGGGATGTCACAGGCGGGCGTTGATTTATATTAATCGACCCGCTTCCTCAGCTCAAAGCATTATTTATTTCAAATAAAAAACAATGCAAAAGACGCAAAGAAATATACTATGTGTGTGCAAATGTACATATGTATGTATGTGTGCATGTGCCAAGTAATAAATTTAATAAACATAAACACTGATTTAATGTGAATTGGGAGTGGTATATGCATATATATATATATGAACTGTACTTGATCTCAAAATGCTAAATATGCGATTATCATACCCTGTACTTAAATATTATTGCAAATACATTAAACAGAGTAGACCGACGACTGAATCTTTTTTGAAAATGAAATAAGCAATATTTAAAAACATTTAAAGTAAGTTTTGATTTCTTGTCAATTTTAAAATGAATACTCCTCTTTCTATACCTTAGCCTTCTCATTAATATCAAAATTGCCTTACTTTGTCAAACTTTGATCTGTTTACTAATTTGGCATCAAAACTAAGTCAACGTTTAGTCTAATATAAAGTATCATTGGGTGGGTATCTTCTAGTCGGTTACGCTGGCGAGTTTCGAGTTGGCATTTTTTATTCAAATTGCGCATACAACAAGGCAAACGGAACGGAAACAGCGTGCCACGTGATTTATTTGCCAAAAAAGATTAATTCTGCTTAAGTAGCTGCGACAAGAACACACACTCTGCGGGAGTCTGTGTGTGTGTGTGTGTGTTTTTTTGAGTGGGTCAAAAAACAGCAGTCGAACTCAGCTGTCCCATTTCTTAAGTCCCTGCCGGGCGAAGGCTGAGGCTGAGGCTGAGGCTGAGGCTGAGGCTGAGGCTGTCTAAGAGAACGTTGACTACAAATTGCAGTTGCCAGTTGCCGAGTAAGAAAAAATTGCCTCATGATTACGTTGACGTTCGTTCCCACTGTCCCGCCGCCCCGTCCCTTTACCCCGTCCCTCTCGCTGTCCGTCACGTCCATGTCGACTGGCTGTCTCAGTGGGTCTCTTAGGAAATAAAAGTTTCCACATTTCTTTTGCGCTATAAGCACGTGCTCTGCTATTCCGAATGCTTGCCAAATTTTACGTTTGCCATCAGCCCGTCCACCCGCCCGCCCGTCCGTCCGTCTGTCTCTCTGCCTTTCTGTTTCGATGTACTTATCTGCACTGAGACCGCCTTTCGAAATTCACTTCATGTTAATTTTCTTTCCTTTGATTTTGCATTTGGCTTGCCACTTTGCCACTTGCCATTTGCTTCTTGCTTCTTGCCACTTGCCGCTTGCCACTTTTCATGTAATTCTTGCGCTGCCTGAAATGCTTTTGAAACGAGGTTAAGCTGCCACAATCTAGAATTCTTCTCGACAACAGTTGAGAATATTTGAATGCTTTGTGAATGAATGAGTCACATTTAGTTATAATCTGAAAGCTCCTACAGGAATCCAACATTAAATTAATGTTCCGTCGTTAGGTGAGAAGGAAAGACAGGGCCGTAGGCTCGAATCTCAGTAGCCAGTGCTTTTTTAAGGAGAATTAGAATAAATTGTCATTATACAATATTTATTAAGTCAGTTCGAATTGCCCTACTTTTTAATCACTGCCGCAAAACTAAAGCTCTTGATAAGCTGCCGTGTAATAAGCGACCCCAAAAACAACTATAAAATGAAAAAAAGAAAAAAAGAACAAGCTCATGTAACTGCGCTCATAAATGCAATGACTGGCCATATAATTTAACACACGGAACGCAGTCCCAGCCCCGTCTTCAGACTCAGGCCCAGACCCAGCCCTCGGGGGTATACTGGCCCTGCTGTACACAAGCCATAAATGTAATTACGGACTCGGCACGCAGAAGAGCGTCCAAATGATAATGACTACACCTCAAATTGTATCAAGAAAAAAAGTAATAAACAAAATTGAAAAATAAATGAAGAGGGCCTAAGGTTTCCCAAAAAGTAAACGATGACGTTCCAAAAATAAACAAAAAAAAATTGAAAAAAAAAAAACTAAATCAGACAAACAAGAAAATTAACAGAACAGAGCAAAAAAAATAAAAAATAAATATAATGCGAGTTTAAGTGCATGAAATTACAAGCTGACAGGGTTCGAACCCGCTGCGTCAGGGGTACTGTCAGGGGTTTCCAGCAGGCGAGTTTCAGCCGAGAGGGGGGAGGGAAGCTGCCCTTTAAGCGGTCTGCACCCCTTTTGCCTTTGTGTCTGGCTACTGGCAACTAATTTCGGGCAGATCCATCGAACCCGGCCACGAACGGGCAACACTGATAAAGAAAAACGAAAAAAGGGGTCGCGGCATAGAAATTGTTGGCTCGTCGTCTGCTGAATTTAATGGGATATGCGAGCGATTGTAAATAATTGCGGAAGTTCGTTTGAGGCCCGCTCACTGACATTTCGAATGGTTCGTTAGTTTGTTCGTTTTGGCTCGCAGTGGTTCGCATTGGTTCCGATCCACTCGTTCCAACGTTTGCTTATCTTATACATAATTGTTGATTTAGTGTGTGCTCAACATTTATTTCTGTGCGCTGTGTGGTTCGATTCGCTCGCGGCTCGAGTTCGAGTTCGAGTTTGGGCCGACATGTGGTAGGCGGCCGCTGCGGCGGGCTGTGGTGGGGTGTTTATTTGCCCGCCGCCTGGTTCATTGTTCGCTCATTGATACCGTTCTTTGTAGCCGGCGCGTGACAAATGACTTTGACGTTGCATTTTCGTATGTGGCATGTGTCAATAGGCGGCGGTGGAGGGGCAGCGGAGTTCCCGGCGCAAGTTCGAGACCGCGTCCTACGCCATCAATGCCATCAATCCGACCAGCGAAGCAGGCAGCCAGCGACGGCATCAACAAATTCAATTGCTGCTGTTTACTCATATATATATATATATATATAATATATACATATATCTACTACTACATACTACATACTCTACTGGGTATATTTGTTTATTGTACTTGTGTGTGCGATGGCCCAGCACTACGTCCATAATTGACAGTTGTGCTGGCATTTTATTTATTTTGTTTTTTTTTTTTCGATCTAGACGACAACAACAAGCACTCGTTGTGGCGCAGTGCAGTGAACCGGGGTCTAAATTTGGGCACAGCTTTTTATTTTTCCACTGGGTTCAATGTAACCCCACGGGGCTTCCAACTATCGTGGGCGCAACACACACATGTGCAACCCGACAGAGACTCGCATGGCCGAGACCTGTAAATGATGAAGCGATTGGAACCATCCACTTTTAGTGGCAGTGTCGAACTACCTAATATACTATGCATTGATAATTGATGGTGCTGATGCTCTAGTAAAAATAAATGTTCCATGTCAATCACGGCGGAGTTTAGTTTGGGAACTCTAAACAATAAATAGAGCAAAAGAAACTAATGAGCAGGGTACATGACTCCTCCTCCTTGTATACCTCCTGTTAAACTGACTATTATATAGCATCCTTTGTAATCAATCCGCCACATTTTATAGCCCACCACGTCAATTACGTAGAGTACAGTTAGGGGTCTCTAAACAATTGATAGAGCAAAACTACCTAATGAACTGGGTACACGATAACCTCCTTGTAAACCGCCTGCTAAGCCTCGTGCCTATTGTATACCGTGCCTTCTAAGCAATCGACCACCTCTTATAAGCAACTTTTGATACTTGACCTCTTGTTATAAGTTTTAAACTTAAATTCAAATAATTTACCAGACGCTTTTTAGGTTGGATATGCGTTAGTTACTCGCCCCACTTGGCGCATCCTAATCAAATGCAGAATGCGTGACAATTCTAATGTCAATGCCAGACAAAGTTTAAGCACCGAAATCCACTCCGGGTCGGGACTGGGGCCACACACAAAACGTCAATTTGGCTTAGTTGTCGTTTGGGCCTGTTCCCGCTTAATGTCAAAACTAACAAAACTAAATATTGTTGGATTACAAATAAAAATATATATATTTATGTATATAGGATCTATCAGGCACTTGAATATTTTGTGTAGCTGTGAGTGCGGCCAGAAAGTGTCATGTGCTGCTCTTGACACTTGTGCGTCGTACCGAGAATTCTGGAATATCACAATGCAAGTTGTGTATGTATATGGCAACAGCTCTGGTATATTTCTTTGTTTCTAAAATTCAATGTATTCACTGTTGTCGGCCTGCTGTCCCTGACAAACTGTCTGCCTGCCCGCCTATTGCTTTTATGTATGTCTGTCTGTCTGTCTGTCGCCTCGTTATTCGGGTTGACAATCAAATTCTAACGAAATTGGATTCTCTTGTTTTGGGCAACGTATCCGTTTGTTCTCCGCCCTGGGCCTGGCACATCATTTTAGACACAGTCAAAGAAGAATAACAGAAGCCCAGCCAAAGCAATTATAATAAAAGAAGCGAAAATCAAGCGCAATTGCAATATTTTAGTTGGCAACACATGCTGCCAACTACTTTGCAGGGTTTCCTTTCGGTTTTGTTTTTGTTTTTAATGCAAAAATTATTTCATAAAATGTTGGTCCCTTTCTTTCTCTATCTCTCTCTGGTGTTATTTTAAAACTTTAGCCAACGTTGTGCCCGGCGGGCGCAGAGAAGGGCGAACCATTTCCATGTCCCTTGTGTTATCACAGCTGTCGGGCGTTTCGACACTTGAAATTGAGCGTGTGTGATGTTTTCATTTCTGGGCAAGGGGTCTGGGCATTGGGAAAATACATATCACGAGTAGGTGGTTAGCTAAGGACAGACAAAAAAATATTATCACACACGCCATCGGGGCGAGGGTAAAAAAGGGGAGACAAGAAATAACACAAGAACTGTTTACGATATTTTGCGCAACAGGAAGGCCTTAATTGGCCAGGAGCGCCTAAGCAAACACCGAGCGAGCGGGAAAGCCAAATGGGTCAGAAAACAGGAACAGCAGCTGGTTTATTGGACTCGGGCTGGGTTTGTTGATAAGGCAGTCGTTGCCTGGCACAATGGCAACTGATTGCAGTCTTGCGTGCTGCTGCCTTTGGGCGAGGGTGAGTCTTATTAATTATGACGGGGCATGCATTGATAATGATAATCGAGCATGGCAGGCAGCCCGGCCAAACTAAGAGCATTAAGCGGCAGGAGGGCCAAAGAAATCCACTAAAAAGAACAGGCTGCAGATGAACAGCATTAGATAAGCACGGAACCCCGCCTGGCCACAAAAATTTGTGCTCCTTCCAATAATTGCACTTGATTGAGTGCATTGAAAAAAGGAGGCGGCACTTGATTGAAATAATTTAGGTGAAAGCCCTGTTAATGAACGAACGTTAAGGGACAATGCACTTAGTCAAGCAGAAAGAAGCTTCCATAAGCAAATTCCACCATTTTCGAATCGATTTTATGGTAACGCCAGAGATTCGAGCCAGCAAAGTAAATATGTAAATATGTATGTATGTAAGTATTATTAGTATGACTAATAAGTCTTCAGTTAAAACACATAAACTAGTCGAACCAGCGATTTATTTGTTTAGTGGCCTGAATGACTGTGTCACTTAGAGAACTCGTGTGCAATCTCATCTTTTTTAAAACAAGATATTATATATTAAAAGCAAGCTAGATTTATTACACTTCATTATTATACAGCTGATGGCCTCAAAGTGAATTAGGAAAAATGGGAAGCGCTTGGGGTGCCCGCTGCCATGTTCATACGAATTCCCATAGCCGAACCCTTATGTTGACTTTTGACACACAAACACACAGACACACACTCACAACTGGGAGGCGTAACACGCTCAGTGAACCCAATATTTACAGTTAAAACGCAGATTGCATGCAACGAAGGCCCGGTGGTGCTCAATGCCAGTCCCCGTTCCACTTTGAGCTCCTCGGGCCTTCAGACATGTAAATATCATAAAGTTGTGTACAAATAAATCAAATCATGGTGTTCGGCGCAAAGAACAAACAGCCCGCATCCATCAGTCGACAAATACACATGTTTCAATATGTTTAAAACTAGCGCGTCGCCCACTTTCCCCAACCTTCCTCTCTGGCAAGCGGCCCCCTGCTGTTGCTATCGTTCATCCAAAGTTCAATAAACAAGAGCCGAAAAGGCAACTGGAAATCAAATAAAAAAGCAAAAGAGAAAAAAAATTGTGCATGGCAAAGGTACAAAGAAATCTTCACTGCGGACGCAGCGAATGCAATCACAATTCACACCTTGAGATACGCGCACAAGATACATATACAGATACATTTACAGATATAGATACAGATACAGATACTTATATAGCTGTAGTAGGCAGCGATGCTCGCGGGCTGCAATTAGAGTCGTCTTTTTGGCCTTTGATGTGGCACTTGCGACAACAACGCCAACTAAAATGTTCTGTGAAGTTCGGCGACGACGAAATTAAATTGAAAATCAATTGAAAAATTGAGAGAAACAAAATGTTGAAAGCGGAAAAAAGTCAATAATCATATTTAATAAAATAAACGTTTCGTATTTTGTTGTTGTTGCCGTAGCCGCCGCCTCAGCAAAATAGGCTGTAAATTTAATCATAAAAAACCAAAGCAAACTGTAAAGAATTAAATTAAATGAAATGTTGCCAGTGCCGCCCGAAGACCAACAGGAAATACGCGCCATAGCCAAGCAATGGATGGCGTGAGCGGGGCGGGCGGAAGCGGCAGGTGGTGTGGGGGTTGGCAAAGGTAGCCACTGAAGCGCCCCCAAGGCGCAGCGCAATAAAATAATAAAACATGAAAGGAGAGAAAACGACAACAAGGAAATACCGAAACGTTAATACACTGCCATTAGCATATCGAAATAATTAAATTATATGCCTTAAAGTCCGACCTAAAAACCCCTTGAATACAACCGGATAAAAGGTTTAAGTGGAGAACAATTCTGCTATTCGCTTGAAAATAAAATTCTTGGCTTTTTCTCCGAGTGTGGCGGCTGGAAACCACTTCAATACCTCCCCAAAGATTAAAAGTGAATTTTTATTGAAACGAGTTTAACGCAAAGGGAAATAGGGTATTTGCAGGGTATTTGCGGCACTTAGTATCTGGGCATGGACCATGGAGCTTTGGATGGTTGCCTCTGCTGAAGCCAAACAACAGCTGCCACAGTTTTGACGCTGACGCTGACGTCGCGACGTCGCGTCGCTGCCAGCGTCTGGGCAACATCAAAAGCCAGTTCGAGTGGCGGCTGCCACTTTTCAAGAGTGCGAAATTAAAACAAAATGTTGCAAGATGCTGCAGGCTCTGACTTCAGCGACGCCCCCTTTATCTGCATTCCCCTACCCCCCTCTCCATCTCTCTCACGCTCTTTGATTTCATTTGGCTGATAAGCGGCAACGCAGACATGCCAGAGAGTGGGAGAGGGAAGGGAGAAGGGTTCGGGCATCTCTTATCCACATCATGCGTAAAACGGCGTCAAAATGCAAATGTTGTACAGGAAACTGGCAGGCGGTTCAGTTGTTGCAAGTCCCGACCCCCCCTCACCGTGCCCTCCTCGAGTTGGCATTGATACATCCTTCTGGACACAGCGTAAATAAACATTTTACTTTTAATTTATGCGCAATGCCTCGTCCACGCCTGCTGCCTGTTGCAGTTGCAAAGTTGCAGTTGCAGTTGCTGCAGTTGTTATAGTTTTTGTTGGAGGCGAGCGTGAAAATGATTTTGTTGCACAGTCGCTGAGGGGCGCATTGGAAAATTTATCGCCAGGCAAAATATAAAAGCAGACAGCCAAATAAGTTGCCCAAATCCATTTCAGCTAGTAGAAAACTGCGCTCGAAAAATATAGCCGACACCGAAATTGGATTTATATACATGCATATTTGGATTAATAATTTTATATAGTTTATGGCAACCAACGGAAATAGCGGAAATCTTGGAGATACTTCAAAAATTGTTATCCAATGAAATCCTTTATTATAAGATAGATTGTAAAATTAACTTTGCCAACGATAAATAAACTACAAGTTCAAGTAAAAATGATTAAATTTATCATCCTAATTACGTGGTAACTTTTCTTGCTTTTCTTTGGTCAATAACGTTTAATTTTAATGTCTAATATGATTCATATTTTTTTAAAGAATTAATTGAACTTTAAAGACCAAATCCAATTGCAGTTTTGCTCGAATAAAGAGCAGCGTTTTTCTCTGAGTGTACTATATAAATATATATATAAAGTTGTCTAATATCATAGCCCCGTGAGAACTTGCTTGAAGAACTTGAAAGGCATATGTTTAGCATACCACAATTTACCTAGAAATAATATAAAATCTTGCAACTTGCCCGCAAACTGAGGCAATCGAATGGAATCGTATCAAGTGTCAAGTTCAATTGTCACGATGTGCCGCAGTTGTGTCTGAAGGGGTAGCTCAGACGAAGCACTTGCGAGGCCCTTGTAGCCCTTTCATGTGGGTCTCTGAGCCACTCGAAGTGCTCTAATGAAATCCGCAGCCACTTGCAAATAAATGTCACACATCGAGGCACTCGCACAGCTGACACACTTGACTGTCTTACAGGGTAGGGGACGGAATGACAGACAGAGAGACAGACGAGAGACGCAGCTTAATGAGCGCAGGGCGTGCCAGGGGCGGGTCGTTGTTCCAACGTGTAACAGATGTCGAAGTATTATGGCAACGCGTCGTGTGGTGCTCGCTACTGGAATGCCGAAATATACGAAAGACACAAAATTTAATTGCAAAGAATGTTTCTATCCCGACAAATGTCGAAATAATGTTTCTAGCCGGAACAACATAACAGCTAACAGACAACAGCACAGAGCAGAACAGGGAACACGAAAAGATTTATCATATTCACTCGACTGTCATAAAAAGCAATTAGGCTTGAGCGAAAGATACTTACGAACGGCAGTCAGTCAGTCCCCGAAACCCCGAAATCAAAAGTACAATGCAATAAAACACAAACAAGAGTGCTTCAACACTTAGTAACCGACGAGTAAATACCCTGTAGTTCACATCAATTATAGAGTCGGAGATCAAAGTGAGGCGAAAATCTGATTTCTTAATTCAATAACTTGTTATAATTCCGAAATGCCTCACTTCAATTTTAAATCTAAGAAATACTCTACCTCTAGACTAAACTTCACAGTTTGTTAATTCTCATAAAAGATAGCTAAGCATTCAACAATATTTGATATATTTTGAACCATTGTCTAATTCAAAAACATCTCAACTAAAAACTTAAATGCTCAATGTTCTAAATTCCGAATTTCCATGCCTATTTCATGTGTCAATTTGAAATAGGTATTTCATACTTAACTTAAGAAAGCTTTACCACCCTCAGCAAAAAACCTAAATTTTAATTAAAAAATGCGTATTCAAAGTATGTATAATTCTAAAATAAGTACCTTTACTCAATATATATAGTAAAATACTATATATACGCTGCATTATTCAGGTAACAGGGTATACAAAATCCAATAACAGGCGACCGAAAAGCGGCAAAGCAAATGAACGATGTGTGATTTGAAGTTCTTTTATTTTCTGTTGGGCTCTGCCCGAACGCTTAATGAGCCGCAGAGGCAAAGAAATTAAAATGGGCCTCGAACTGAAGTTCGGGCTGGGTTTTGGGTGTGGGTAGGAAGTTGAAGAAACAGTTGTTGAAGCGATTAAAGAGCCAAATCCACTGGCGGGGTGGCTCCTGTTGTTGTTGTTTTCGTTGTTGTAATTAGTATGCCCGCACACACGCCAGCCCAACCACCAGGCAGGTACACTTAGAAGGGCACTCACAACAATAGGACAGGCCGGCAAGCGGGTTCGGGCTCGGGTCTCTCGTCCTCCTCTGCTCAAAACGAGCTGGTGCACTTTTAGTTGGTGTGAAAAAGTATACATCATGGCAAATTGCGGGCTGCCTCCTGTTCTTGTTGTTGTTAGCCGTCTGTTGCATATTTTCACAAGTAATTAACATGTACACGTTGTCGCTGCTGTCCCGTTCACGTTGTTCTGGCCTAGGACGTGACGCAGGCACTGTGTGTAAGTGTGTGTGTGAGTGTGAGTGTGTGTGTGTGTCTGCGACTGTGCGTGCCTGATACTGTAACTGCTGAGCAACTGTCCAAACAGGCCGCGTTCTTGTTCTCGTCCTCATTTGCCTTTGATGATCAGGCTTCGCCGTGGCACAGGCCATAACAAAATGTTTCCTTAACATTAATTTGCATTATATTTACATTTAAATTTTAAATGAGCTGGCAGTGTTGAAGGTGCAGTTAACTACGTACACAAATAAGCTGGGAGGGGGAGAACTCAAACTGCGGCAGGTGGCCAATGTCAAAGAGAGTTTGTGCTCAACTGCAGCAAATGGCAAGAGTCGTGCTAATAACAGACGGGAATGTTACAAAAAGTAATTATAAAAATGTAAAAACCAGGGGAAAAGATTAAAACGTAATCCGATTTGACAAACAGAGCTCTATAATAAATAACAGCATAGACATCAAAGAGACAGAGAGCTGGCCATAATCCGGGAAACCCGAGTTGGAATTTAAAATTTACTGTAGTTTCTGGTTTTGGATAATCTTAAGCGTGAATCAAATCACTTTCATTTAAAGTTAAGCAATAAAATGAGAGTCAGCGGAGATGAACTACCATAAAATTAATACTTAACATAAGCTTTGGTTTTGGTTTGTCTCTGCTCAATGGGAGCACAAAAAAACCTAGATTAATTACTATGATATAATTTGGTATATAAGCAATGCATTGACTTAACAACAAATTCAATTGTTTCCATTTTATATGAGCAGTAGGTCAGGCAATCCATCGATTTATTGACCGTCTCGCAAATTTCTCTTTCAGGCCAATTTTTTGTTGTTTTGTGTGTTTTCAAGCACTTAAGATCTGAGCGTGAGCCAAGAAAGGCGCGAAAATGTTTCGTAATTTTGTAAATTTGACAAACAAATATAAAATCATACGAGGCATGATATCATACGGGACCCTGTGGCCGATTGGCTGCCTCGTCGAGCAGACGCTGATCGAGAAACGGACATTCCGCACTTACGACTGGATGAAGTGTCTGAGGTGGGCACTCAACAAGCAGAGCGTCAGAGATAATTGGCATCGCTTTTTGTCCCTTTTTTCGCAGATTCAGTTTATTTGGCTTCTTTTTTATGGGACCGACAATATATTTTTGGATAAGACTGGCCGGCGTCATGTGGCCCCGCACAGATATTAAGTCATCTCTCTGCAAGGCGATCACCGAACAAACCGCATACGATCCCATGGCCATCAGTTCCTTTCTCTTCTCCATGACCCTGATGGAGGGCCAATCGTTTGCCCAGGCCAAACAGGAGGTACGTTCATCGATCCATCGATCTCAGTTTTAGTTGTTTGTGTTTCTTCTTTTTTTTTTTCACGACCAATTGACGACGAACATTAAGTCATTCCAGTTGATAACATCTGATTCTGTCTGCCGCTGCCCCCTCTCTTTTTTGCCCGTGTCTTTCATCGTTATGGTTATTGTTATTATTATTGTTATTGCATATGAAAATGTGTTTCTTGGTCAGTGCTCAATTTGTTATCGTTATCGTTATCGTAATCGCTATCGTTATCATAAATCCCATTGCATTGCGGCTCACGCTCATGACATGACAAAAGCAGACATCTCATTAAGAAATAAATGTATATATATATACAAATATATTGAATATATTTAGATATATATATATATATATATATATATATATATATATATATATATATATATATGTATTTATAAGGTATTCAATATTCGGCAATATTCATCGAATAATTATTCTTCTTGTTTGTTTTGAAATTAGGTTTATGGACTTTGTGTGTGTGTGGTTATTTCGGAAATACATTTTCTCACGACAGTTACACTCGACTGGCCCAGTATCTGGGCCTCCGTCTATGTATCTGTATCTGCCGCCCAGCATCTGTAAGCGTGCATAAATATCACCTGTCTGTCTCACTATCTCTGTCTTTGGCTCTGTCTGTGTCTGTGTCTCTGGCTCTGTACCGAGTTGTCAGCATTGATTTGTTGGCTTGCCGGCCCCAACTGCTCAGCCCGTGTTCGTAGTCGAACTCCAAGTTACTTCTATATCATTAGAAACCATTTATCTTGGTAAATGTAAATGTTTTACCATATATTTATGTCAACCGAGCGTTGTCTCATTTGGCTTGCATGCGTTGCCAAGATCTATGACTCCGCTCCGTGCCGTAGTCGGAGTCTGAATCTGAGTCGGAGCCCCGAGTTCGAACCGGCCGACTGGGTGGATGTCTGGCTGATTGGCAAACTTTGTCTGAGCAGGCTGCGCCATAAACAACTCTATTGTTATTTCTATGCAAGATTTAGACCTCAATTCATATAGAGATGAAATCAAATTTAAAAGACAAATTAATTAGAGAGCACATACGTTGACTTTTCATAATTGCCAGCACTTGTGTGGGCCATAAAAAAAAGTAATTGCAGCATTATTGAAGGTATTGGCAGAGCCGTACTTAAAGTACATATCGCAACATATAAAAAGTGTCCACTTTGTGCTTAATTAGTAGTCCAGCGCCAATTGCCATTTGGGCCACAATTTTTTTTTGTTGACTTTTCGACCCAACATAAATATAATTTCCGTAATTTTCCAACGAATGTGGCCAAAAGTGAAAATGTGCGATGCCAAAAGGCTTTTTAATTAACAACATTAACAAAATGCCACGCCCAGTGCTATAGTGCATGGCACACATACAAACACACACACACACACACCCAAAAACACCCAGCAGCATTTTTACACCCACACCCGTTCGTAAATATATTTTTTTTTACCAATATTTCAGCGTCGATGGCGCTTAATTACAATTTTCCGGGCTGGCATTTAAAATAACGTGCGAGGGCACATGCCACGCCCACTAACGCACTAACTAAATGTTAACCGATCTCTTTTTCTCTCTCTACCTCTCACAGGTTAGCGATAAATTCCTGGATGCCTATAAGGTCGGCGTTATTTATTGGCCCTGCGTGCAGACGGTGAACTTTGCCTTTGTCCCGGCCCGAAATCAGGTGATATTCACGTCGTTTTTCAGCATGTGCTGGACAACATTCTTGGCCTATGTGAAATTCCTGCAGCTGCATCCACATGTCGATGTTGATCATCATGCCGTGGACATACACTTTTTGGAAATGTGAAAAGACAGCATCAAACAGAACAAACCCATTTTAAGTCCTAAATAAATATATATTTTAATTACAATTCTGTTTAAAAGTTGATTTCCCCAAGTACAACCCACACTTGCCCCAATCTAACGCAACTCGACGCTTAATGGCATGTCAAAAGCAACACATATTTAAATATATATATACATACATATATTATGTATTCTATACCCTGCGTATAAGGCAGTCATTAATTGTTGCTGATAAATGAGCTGTGATAAGTTCTTTTTTAGTTGAAGTATTTGTATTCTACGATATACTAAATGAGGCAGACAAAATTTGTACCCTTTTAGATTGTTTTGTTCGAGCCAGTTGACATGGGTCATTTTATTATACCCTTTGAAAATGTTATTGGGCATATTCACAGCAGAAGGAAGCAACTCCAAATTGATAAAGCATATATATTCTTGATCATGACAGGGTGCTGAGTTTGTAATCGGAGACTTTATGAGCTCGAGAACTCATGTAACCTCTTGTATAGTCTACACATATCCAAAAAATTTCCTTTTTTTTACCCAGAGTTAATCAAGAAAGTACTCTGCACAGTTTGCGGCTAAGCTGCTTGTATTTTTGTGTATGTATGTATGGTAAAAGGAATCTTCTAGTCGGGCGCACTTTTAGTCGTTTGGCCGGGTTGTTGTTTTTATCATTTCATATTAAAGTAAGTAATTAATGGACTGTTCTGTTCTGTTATGTTTCTACACATCATATTCGAGAAATGTGTCTGCCTTTGTGGTTTATTTTTTTTTTATAGGGCTCGTGGGAGACGAAATGCCACTGCGCGTTGCATGAGGCTTAGTTTTGATGGTGGTGTCAAGTATTTTACTATCTAATATATGCTGACAAAGGCTATTAAACACACAAGCAATAACATTTAATACCCTTGCAACAAGCTCTAAGAAAAACGATAAATATATATATGAGTACTAAAAGCCTGTCTTGGGCCGGAGCTATATGATATAGTAGTCCGATAACTGAACGTAACTACTGATTTTGGTTAAGATATCTGGAACACGTTTATGGTTTAGGATGTGTCGCCGTCTTTCACGAGAAATCTCAAATGGTCTCTGACAGGGTTTTAGTTATTGTTCCTTAATGAATAGTTAGCCCAAAAGTATAAATATTTTAGTTGTCTCCAGCTAGGAAAGTATGATTGGGAACAAATTTAAAGCTCACATCTGCATATTTATAATCAAGCTGAAATGAAACGAGAATTTGAAACGAAAGTTGGGCTTCAAATTGACCCGTTTTATTTTACATACCATATGGGCTTCAAAGCAGAATATATCAAAATTAATATGGATTTGGATGCATTAAAATGCGAAACCGAATTGAAAATCGAACTGGGGGAGATTTCAGGGATTTGAGTGCTCGACATGCGGCATCTGCGTGCCGAATGCGAGCTGAATGCATAAATAATGCCGATTTAGATTATTCCTGAAACATTCGAGCGAAAAAAGTGCGACATGAAACCGCAAACGATGACGATGATGGCGATGATGACGATGATGGCGACGATGGCGTTGATGATGACGAGGCTGATAATCAGCCATAGGCTGTTCGAATTAATATGGAAATTTATGCAGGGCTAAGGAAAAGCGTAACCGCAAACACACGCATGCACAACCGAGCACATGAGGCAAAGTTTCTTATCAGTAAAAACGTGGCGCACTTCCTGGTCTCTCTACCCACAACATGACTTCCTCTCGCCTGACGGCCCGCACATCGTCCAGCTGTGAAAAACAATTCCAACTGAAAGTTTCATTAAATTCGCGCAACTCCCCACCCACAGCCAACCCAACCACCACCCAGTGCAGCCTCAACCAACGCCTGGCAAGGCAATTTCCTATCCACCGTGCGCCCATTTCTCAGTGTCGCTGCAGCCCGTTCTTGTTGTTGTAGTTGTTGTTGTTTTATAGCGCATTAATTTCGAAAGTAGCGCTACGTGTGCCAAAAATCATTAGCAACGGAATTACGCTCAATGAAATGCAGTCTACGTCGCGAAGTCTGTGAAGGGGGCAAGGGAAGGGAGAGCGACAGCAAACAAAATATAACAAAAAAAAAGGGGGGCGGAGCAGATAATAAAGCGTGGCCAGGCTGAGGCTAAGGCTAAGACGGTGGACAGCAACTAGGGTAACGAGGGGGGATTTAACCAACAGCCAAAGCTGGAACGAATGCCCGACGCCCGGCCAAGCGACCGTCCGTCCGTCCGTCCGACCGGCCAACCTCCCGCCCGACCAACAGCAAAGAGCTGCTTATAAATTCACCCTAACGACAAGTTAAAAGCCCAATTTCGAGGGTTCGAGTTTTTGACTTCTGCCGGGACGATGGGCTGCCAGAGGCAAAAGGGGGAAAAAGGTAAACAAGCAGAAAAGGTATACAAGGCATAGCGAAGTTTGAATACGCTTACCAACATGTCTATTTAAATAAATTTAAGATCGGCGACTAAAAAAAATAATGCATTAACTAAAAGAATTCATTCTTTTTTATAGTCTACATCAATATGAGTAAAAAAAAAACTCTTCCTATTTTAATTCCTGACATTTTCATTAGAGAAAAACTGCTTTTTCAACTGAAAGTTCATATTAAAACTATGTGAAATAGTTAACCGAGTTAAATTGTCTTCCTATTTTATACCTTGAACCCATTGAAAAGGACTAAAAAGGGTATGATGTATTGATGAAATTATGTGTAACAGACAGAAGGAAGCCTCTCCGACCCTCATAAAGTATATACATTCTTGATCGGCATTAATAGCCGAGTCAATCTAGTTATTTTTAACATTTTCATTAAGATAATTGAATTTTCAACTGATCATTCATATTAGAGCTAAATGATATAGTTAGAACCATATAATTGAGTCATGAAAAATCTTAGAGTTCTTCCAGTAGCAGGTTATAGGCCGTTTTAGTCAAGCTTTTTAAAAAATACAATATCTTTGTAGAATAGAATATATCATCCTGTTATAGTGGGTTTGATATGCACAATAACGGACAAACAGACGGTCGGACATGGCATAGACTCGACTCTATATTATCCAGTCAAAGAGGTCAGAGGTGGCAAAATTATAATACCCTGTGCAACCAATAAAATCCAGTCGGTTTGTTATACATATGTATTTATGTACTTCCGACTGATTTCGATTAAAATAAATTATAATTCGTAAATATATATATACAGATATCTACATGTATGTATATCTCAGGATATATTTATTACTAACAATTGTTCTTACCAGATATTGTACAAGTATGGCTACGGTATTATTCCAGATGATATTGTCAAAACTGAGCAAACAAATCATAAATCATAATTGAAGAAGGCGCGGCCTGCATCACACAGTCGTTGGACACATAATACCCTCGCACATCAAATTCAAATTCAAATAAAATGTAATCAGCATAATCTGTGGAATTTTCAATTTCCCTGCGGGCACATTGGGAATATAGTGCGCAGCTGATGTCATGGACTCGGCTCTGGCTTGGTATCACCCTCGAATGCCTTCTCGGGTATCTGGCGTCGTCGGAGGAGTGTTTGGAATGCCAGCAGGGCCTGCTGATAGTCCCAATTGGTGTCTTTGAGGAATTTGCTACTCCAGCGCGACTTCAGCCGGGTCTCCGCCGAGAGCATGCACATCAAGTTTCGTTGGACAGGATTGAGCATCGCCGGCTGGCGCTGGCCACGGCCAGCTCTGCTGAGATAGATGAGCTCATTGGCTATGCGAAAGTCGGCAGTTTCATCGGTCCTGGTCAGCAGAAAGGTTCGCATATAATGCCGCAGCACGTTGGACGAGCCGTTCTCTTCAAAGCTGCCAGTTATGGAGACGCACAGCATCCGGGGCTCGACCAGCGTCAGATCCAGGGTCATCGTTGACGGCAAATGCAACGTTTTGGGCCACGAGGCGAACATTTCCAGCGCCGCGACCCGGCACGCCAGCAGCTGGCGACTAAAGGCAGCATAGGGCGCAGTCCTGTGAAATGGAAACGAGTTTTGGTCATGGAATTTAATTTGGAATTGGATAAAGTGTCTGCACCTACCATGAGCCCAGCATGGCGCGATCCTTGGCAAGTGTTAGGGAGACCAGAACGTGCTCCTGATAAAAGCGCTGCAGATCCGTGGCTCTTTTATCGCCGTCAAACGCTTTCAGATAGCGACGCACGAACTTCCGTATGCCCGGCTGCATGGGCAGCGCATGTGGCGCCAGGTACGTGACCCTCGGCTCGGGCATGATAATCGGCTTGCACTCGGTGACAGAGACAAGCTCCACATCGCTGTCGCTGTCGCTGTTGCTGCTGCTGCTGTTGCTGTCACTGTCACTGTCACTGACCGTGACTACGGGCGTGCTGCGTCTGGCCACGGAACGGCCATTGAGGGTGCGCAGATCCGGAAACATGGTCACCAGTTGCTGCTCGTAGTTGCGCGGCAACGGATTCCGCTTGACATTGAGCTCGGTGAGACGCAGGCGCTGAAAGACGCGCAGCGGTCGAAGCGTCTTCAGCTCGTTGTGCTGCAGCGAGATGCAGTGCAGCCGCGGCAATCGCTGTTCAACGCCACGAAAGCCGCCCAGATGGCACAGGTGGTTGTTGTCCAGCAGCAGGCGACGCAGCTGCGGCAGCTCCTGCTCCATAATGTCAATGATTGCTTCCAGGCACTCGAACTGCTGCAGCGCACAGAACTCGCCCTTCCAGTAATCGTCCGCATAGAAGCGGCACAGATTGAGACAGCGCTTCCGCTCATCGTACCGCGACATTATCACCTTGCGCAACTTCCATCTGTACGGTTCGTCCACCTCGATCATGGGCGGTCTGTCATTCACGCGTAGACCCACGACCGGCGGACGATGTCCGCGCAGCTGCAGCTCGGCGGCCAGTTTGTAGCTATCCACATAGAAGGTGAAGGTGGCCCGTTTATCCTGCTCCACATCCTGCTCACCGCCCTCATGCAGATAGTAATACCTGAACTTCCGTGGCGCTACGGCCAGACGCAGCTTCTCCAGCACCTGCTTCACGGTGTAGCCGCTGTTCTGACTGAACACCAGGACGCGATACCAGCCATACGGGCTAATGGGCACGGCAAATCGCCAATGTGGACGGCCTACGTAACGATGATAGTAATAATTGGGTTTGTGTTGTTGTGGCTTTTCCTGCTGCTTTTCTGGGCTGGTATTCGAGGTGGGATCCACGACAATGGAACTCAGTCTTTGAGCTGTGTCTGCAGCTGAGTTGGGGTAATTGTTGTCCTCATTGTTGCTCATCGTGTCATTTGCGCGCCCAGCTCATCTAAAAAATAAAATCAAATAAGATACATATTGTAAAAACCGAAAAGAAGAATTTAAATCTCTATTAATGGTGTTGCAGACTATAATAAACTAATAAATTGAACCAGAATATACATGAACGTGGTTCAAACTTCTTTTTGGTTAGTTTCTCTGAGAAAATAATTGAAATTCGTAACAGATCCGAATGTATGCTTAATAAAATGGTTTGTCATATGGCAGGCACATTTAACTGTGTCCCTAATCCCCCCCACAGTCAGCTCTGCTCATCCTGCTGAATTGAGCTATCCGTCGTTTCCCGGCTCCCACGTCGGCGCACAGTTTGTTGACTCGCCACATGAACAATAATATATTTTTGTAAGCACTTTTTATGGCTGACAACATTTTTGCTGCTTCTCTTGATTTGCTTTATTCTTTATTTTTCAGTTCCAACGCTTTGCCAATTCATTTGCGATTACCGCCCCTCGTTGTCGCTGTCATATGCGCTGCAATTTCCCATGCAGAGTCCCCAACCCCTCCCACCATCCTGCCACGCCATGGTGGCATTATAGCCAGCAAGGGATTCAGCGTGAGCATCGGAGTCAACGTCCGTCCAAGCAGCTCTCCTGGCCATATGTTGCACATATTATGCTTACTTAACAATTAGAGACGCTCTTGTAATTCCAGTAAATTGCTTTGTTCTCTTTCTATACCCTCTACTTATGAGAGTGCATAAACCGAGTAACTGAAATGCAAGTAAATGTCGAATGATAAAAACAAAACCAACTTAAGTCCAGTCTTTACTCTGCTCTAGCCTAGAACAGATGCAAGTTACAGAATATCCGTTAGTCAGTCGGTTTTTCTGATTTGGCGCTTTTGTTTTAGGCCAACATAGAGCAGGCTTCAAAGGGTTTGTGTGCTGTGTTTGTACTTATTTAAACAGCTCTTTGCTTATTGAGACAAGTGAGCCGTGTGAATGGCCAACTGACTTTGATGGCCAAATCACAGAATGCTCATCGTCATCATCATCGCCATCGCCAGCATCATGTCCAAGCCAAGGCGAGCTATGCGACACTTCGAATGCATCTGTGGCATCCCATCCCACATACAATTGAAGCAAATCGAATAGAAAATCTGAGAATTGATCGGCACGACTCAGATGTCTACTCTAGTATATCTGTTGAGATATTAATGATTACACTCGATGCCATTAAATTGGTTTCTTTTGCTTTTGGCCTTAGATAAATTTCTTTATGCATGATAACTCAGCGTGAACACAAATGTCTCGCCTGAGGCATTTGAACAGGGCAAACTTGTCTGATTGCATGACAGACACATACACTCAAAGAAAAACTTGCTTCTAAACTATGAAATGCACAAAAAATGTGTACCCTTACTTAATTGATAAATATTAAAAAAGATCTTCAAATAAGAATGTAGTTCCCAATAAAAATAAATTTCTTCCTTCGCTTAAATAATTTAAGGGTATTTTAACATGCAATTTTGCTAATTTTAAAGTCTTTCCCCACTCGAGTATTTGTACTTAAAATATTAATAAAAACCCCACATCTTTTCTCTGAGTGCAGACACACACACAAACATATACCGGAGGCGTTACTTTCTACCCCGAATACAGAAATAGGGCTCTGGTTCTGAGAGCCGGGCACATTGTGTGCTGGCAGCCAAATCAAAGACCCTTTTGCCCATTTACTGATAACGGACACACACACACACGTAAACGCACACACCAGGCGGGCTCGTAACATGGCATTTGTTTAATGGATTAAAAATAATACGTACACACAATATGAAGAGGGACTGGGAGCGGAACAGGGAAAAACTGATAATAATCATAGCACGTTGCCAGCGTGGGCAAATGGAAAATGTGCGGCATGTCATAAATTAATTTTCGGAAAATTCAATAGCTTGTCCGCAACCGAATCCAAATTCAACAACGTATTCCAATCCTGATGCCTATTAATAATAATAATACCATGTCGCTCTGATGGACACAGTCAGTGTGAGGCGCTGCACAAAGGATTTCTCTCTGGCTTTTTACCAAGGACGAGGTGTGCACCGGTAAAAGCGGCGGTGGGGGGGACAGCTGACTCTTATCAAAAGCGAAGCACTTTCATTCAAGTTTTTGGGGGTTGGAAAGGCTTCTCATTGCGGCAACGGGAAGCGAAGCCATGAAAAAGCTTTTTGAAAATTATGCAAAAATCATGATTTGGCACTTTTCATTGCGCCCAGCTAATTAGCTATTCAGAAAAAATTGTTGGAAAACTGTTGGCAGCATTTGCCGTTTGCCGCAGTTACCACATAAAAGGGTTTCAAAAACATCCTACGAAGTTATCCTTTGAATCTAGGCCCATGATGACTGATAAGGTATCTTACGATGTGCCGCACCTTAAGGCAGAGTGCTGGTTCGAACCATGAATCGAACCAATGTCAAGCTAATGTGCTTGCAGAACTGGTAATTATTTCGAATATAAGCCTGAAATAGCATCTCAAGGATTTCTGCAATCGTTTTTTAGACCAAGTGTGGTCCCCTCCAGTCGGATGTTTCTTCTATTTTGAGCCCATGTGTGGCATTTGTTAATACTAATTAAATCTTGAAAGCTGTTAACTAACCAATTCCAACCGGGCTCAGTATAGTCACGCCTAAGGAATTACAAGGTGGAGACTTAGTTCAAAGACTTTGAGACTCTTGTTAGACGAGAGTCGTCTCGCCTAATCAATTATTAGTTTATGATAAGTGCAAAGTCTTGGAGACTACAATTTCGAGTTAAGTGACAAGTAAAGCTAGAAGCAGTTGTCGCAGACGCAACTTGGACAACGGACAAGCTGGTTGGTTCATAAGGCGCGGTAGATAGACAGATGCTGGGAATATTCGACAGACCCTACGCGGATCCCGTTCGGCTGCCTTTGGCCAACGGACCAGCGCCCATTTTGACCATAATGTTTGCCTATTTGCTCTTCGTGCTAGGGCTGGGCCCAAGGCTTATGGCGAACCGTAAGCCCTACCAGCTGCGTGCCGCCCTGAAGGTCTATAATGTAATCCAAATCCTGTACAACAGTGTGTTATTCGTGATTGTAAGTGTAGTCATAATTATATGGAGTCCAATCTCGGCTATTAATTTATGATGCGAAATTTCCACAGAGCATGGAATTTATTCTCGTGTATCAGGCCCACAACTTTAGCTGCCTCACGGTGCTGCCGCCGGAGCACGAGATGAAGAACATGGAACGAGTGCTCGTTTATGCGTACTATTTGAACAAGATACTCGACCTGATGGACACCATCTTCTTTGTGGTACGCAAGAGCTACAAACAGATAACGATGCTGCATCTGATCCATCATGTCTATATGCCAACGGCTGGATATACACTGATACGATTCTTCGGTTACGGAGGGCACGTCATTGTAGTCGGACTGTTGAATGTCATCGTACACATCGTGATGTACACCTACTATTACCTCTCGGCCGAAAGCCCGGCTGTCCGGCAAAATCTCTGGTGGAAGCAGTACATTACCATCATGCAGATGGTTCAGTTCGTACTCATGTTCCTACACAGCATTTGGACCCTAATGCAGCCCAATTGCAATGCGGATCGTCCAGTGATCTACCTGGTGCTAGCTGCTTCAAGTTTAATGCTCGTCATGTTTGCCAATTTCTACGCGCACGCCTACATACTGCCAAAAAGGAAGAAGCTGACAGAGGAGAAGCTTAAATAAAATAGTTGATATACGATTTATTGCTGCGGGGCCAGGTAAATACATAAAGTCGTAAAGTTACTTGCGAGAGCGAAAGACAGAACCGTCATTTATCCATTAAATCTCTTGTATCAAAATATCAATAAAAATTGTTTACGGCTAACCACAAAAACAATGTAGGCTTCAAAACTTTAAACATTGTTTTGAATTTATAAAACATTATACTCGATAAGACAGAGATTTTAATTCTTATCCCTTGTTGTCAGACTTAAAATATAGAATGTTTCTGGAGTATTTCTTACTGATCTTGCACACACGTTTACATTTGCGTTTAAATATAATTAAAACGGAAATCGGATTATGCTAATTAATATCGACTAAGCTTAGCTATCGCTATGTTTGACATATTTGACAGACCGCCTGCGGATCCCACGCGTTTCTTTCTCGCCTGCAGTCCCTGGCCCATGGTCCTCATAGTATCTTTTTATCTGTTCTTTGTGCTGAAGCTGGGGCGCCAGTTCATGGCCAAGCGGACGCCCTACGATCTTCGAGTCGTACTTAAGGTATATAATCTAATGCAGATCTTATACAATGGATTGGTATTCTTTGCGGTAAGTGTTTTATCAATCTTAAGATCACATCTCTAACTTAACAGAGTGCAGTCCATTTGTTATCTGATTGCGTTTAGACCTCACAACCTAAGTTGTATAACGATGATGCCACAGGACCATCCATTAAAGAACATAGATCGTCTGCTCTCTTATGCGTACTACATCAACAAATACTTCGATTTGCTGGACACCATTTTCATAGTGTTGCGCAAGAGTTACAAACAGATCTCGGGTCTGCATCTGCTGCATCACCTGTACATGCCCATCACGGGTTACTATGTGATCCGGTTCAATGGCTATGGCGGCCATCTCATAGTCATGGGTGTCCTGAATCTATTCGTGCACGTTGTGATGTACAGCTACTACTACATCTCATCGCAGATACCGCCTGCAAAGCGGAGAATCTGGTGGAAGGAGTACATAACCTTATTGCAGATGCTTCAGTTCGTGATTATATTTGCGCACAACATTTGGACTTTAATGCAGCCGAGATGTGAGATCTCTCGAGTGCTTACCTATATGGTATTCTTCATGTCAGTTGCTATGTTTTTGATGTTTACCAACTTTTACACACACGCCTACATACTGCCCAAGAAGAAGAAGAAGAAGCAGAAAAAGGTGGCACATGACTAAAGGTGAATAATAAAATATAATTATATTCAATTAAATTATATCTTTCCTTCTTGAATGCAGGATTTGGCGTTCAACTAAATTATATTCGTATGAGAGTTAAATAAATACTATTGTAAATGAGAATATGTTAATCTGATCGATGGAAAAGAAACAAAAGGTTTGTGATAATACAACTCTCCGATCGAACAGTAGCAAAGCGCAAAAAAGCGCAAATATCTCTTGCTATTTGGCTCAACTTGAATTTAAACTGCAAATAAACTTAGCTCAGTTGGGTTGTTAAGCCCTAGTTAAATACGTGTATTGGCTGATATTTTACGATAGTCAGAAATTGTTTTATATATGAATAAATTACATAGGCTTGGGGTTGAATAAAGGGTGCCGAAAGTAAAATGAAGTAAAATGTTGGAGCCTGGTTCCACTATGCTAAAAATATGTTACATTTACAAACATCACATTCTACAATTCAATTAGCAAGTGTCAGTTGTTGGTAACATCTTAATGGCAAAAGTAACGCTTCTTTAAATAAACAGCAAATAACACTGCTCCGAAGTAGGGGCTCCATTTAATTAACTCTTCCCGAGGGATTTGGCCATCTTTAAATGTTAAAGACTGTGGGATTATTAAAACTTAAAATGAAAGTTACCGCTTGCCTTGATTGCTTTATCAGCTGTTTGTGGTTTGTGATAATTTTATATATTTCATAACATAGATACTCATATTCGATAAATCAACGAAAAAAACACGATTTATTCGGGGGAATTGCCAATATTTTTTTCCAAATGTGATATATGTGGTTTCTATATGTTTACAGGCAAAACAATAGCAAAAATTTAAACATTCGCAAAAAACAAGGAAATGTTGACAGTGGAAACAAAATAAAAAAAAGAACAAATTAAAGAACTACAGCCAAACAACATGGGATGTTAACTTCTGCCTCACCCTGTATTTACTAATGAGGAATTATTTAATAGGATTCCAAGTGAGTGTACAATGTGCACTGAATTTCCGAATTCTATTTAGCAGCAGAGTGGAATTTGAAGAACCAACCAATTTAATTTAAAACTAGTCGTAACACAACTTTTACATCGAACAACCGCAAATTCGGAAGGTTGCAAAAAGTACAAATAATTATCGCTATGTTTGAGATTTTCACTAGGCCGCCTGCAGATCCCGTCCAGCTGCCACTAACCTTTAGCCCTTGGCCAGTCACTCTCATAGTGGCTGGCTATCTGCTCTTTGTGCTCAAGCTGGGGCGCCTTTTCATGGCCAACCGAGCACCCTACGATCTTCGAACCGTACTCAGGGTCTACAATTTGTTTCAAATCGTGTACAATGGCACTTTGTTCATGCTGGTAAGTGGACTGCACGATGGATTTGAACTGATTTAAATTTTTATTTTACTACTTCCACTAATGCAGGCTATATACGTAATCTTTGTGGGAAGACCCTATAACCTGAATTGTATAACGGTGCTGCCACAGGACAGTCCCTTCAAGACGTTGGAGCGCGTCCTGTCCTATGCGTACTACATCAACAAGTACTTCGATTTGCTGGACACCATTTTCATAGTGTTGCGCAAGAGTTACAAACAGATCTCGGGTCTGCATCTGCTGCATCACCTGTACATGCCCATCACGGGTTACTATGTGATCCGGTTCAATGGCTATGGCGGCCACCTCATAGTCGCGGGTGTCCTGAATCTCTTCGTGCACGTTGTGATGTATAGTTATTACTACATCTCATCACAGATACCGCCTGCAAATCGGAGATTCTGGTGGAAGGAGTACATAACTTTATTGCAGATGCTTCAGTTCGTAATTGTATTCGCGCACACCATTTGGACCCAAATGCAGCCAAATTGCGAGGTACCTAGGGCACTGACCTATATGTCACTTTTTGCGGCGACTGCCCTGTTTTTGATGTTTGCCAACTTCTACACACACGCCTACATACTGGCCAAAACGAAGAAGAAGCATTTTAATGACTAGAGGTGAATAATATAATTAATTTTTTTTAGTATTATTAATTATCAATTAAATCATCTTTCTGTTTCTCAGGGCTTAGTGCTGGTCTTGGGGCACAGCTAAATTTAATTTAATTTTAACTCGTAGTTTTAAAATAATCATAACTGAATTCTGTACTGAACAAGCCGCGGACTATTTTAAATATGTTGGCTTTGACAAAACCAATCAGTCAGAGACTCGGTAACGAGATTAAAATTCAATGTCTTGTATTTGGAATTTCTTAGCCTGATCGGTATATATATATATGTATACATATTTATGCATATATACTTATATATGTATATATTTATATACACAAAAAGCTTTTCAAGACATTTGATGTGAAAGATATTCGATATATCTTTATAGTTCTCGTAAAATACAAATGTAGACCTTTGATAAAACCTTGAAAAAAATTGTCTTTTCGTTGTTGCAGGCAAATCTATGTATGTATTATCTAAACATCTCATTATATCACCACGAAGCTCCATAAAATTTCGGGTATTTGTGTGAAACAAGGGTATTTAATCTTTGGCACCCGGAAGACAACTTAAGGCTCAACTTGAACTTAAACTGTAAATAAAATTCTATTGTAACTTAGGTGAATTGTTGAACTTTACATATGTATACGTAGGCCGGGTATGTAAAACCCACGAATAGGGCGCATAATTAAAGGCAAATATTCACGTAAGGGGAATTATTCAGTAGGATACGAGGGTGCCCAATAAATTAAGCGCACGTACAATGTGCACTAAGTTTCCGAATTCTATTTGGCAACTGAATGGAATATAAGGAACAAATTAAATAAATTTAAAACTAGTCGTAGCACAACTTTTACATCGAGCAACCGCAAATTCGGGAGGTGGTAAAAAGCACAAATAACTATCGATATGTATGAGATTTTCAATAGGCCGCCTGCAGATCCCGTCCAGCTGCCACTAACCTTTAGCCCCTGGCCAGTCACTCTCATAGTGGCTGGCTATCTGCTCTTTGTGCTCAAGCTGGGGCGCCTTTTCATGGCCAACCGAGCACCCTACGATCTTCGAGGCGTACTCAAGGTTTACAATTTGATACAAATCGTCTACAATGGCATTCTGTTCCTGCTGGTAAGTGGTCGCCAGCCCGATCGACTTTATGCGAATTCTAATCTTTTGATGTAACCTAATGCAGGCTACATTCGCATTTGTTGTGATAAGACCCTATGACATAAAATGCATAATGGTGCTGCCACAGGACAATCCCTTTAAGACAGTGGAGCACGTCCTGGCCTATGCGTACTTTCTCAACAAGATACTCGACCTGCTGGACACCGTATTCATAGTGCTACGCAAGAACTACAGGCAGGTCTCGGTGCTGCATGTCGTGCACCACGCGGCCATGGTACTGGCCGTCTACAGTGGACTGCGATTCTATGGCTATGGTGGACATTTTGTGCTGACGGGCTATCTGAATGTGTTTGTGCATTGCGTGATGTACATATACTATTACATATCGTCCCAGAGCCAGGCTGTGAAGCAGAGCCCCTGGTGGAAGCAGTACATCACCATCATACAGATGCTTCAGTTCCTGATTGTGATAGCACACAGCATTTGGACCTTGAAACAGCCCAGCTGTAATCTCTCCCCCTACCCAGTTGCCCTAGTTCTGTTCATGGGCACGCTCATGTTCATCATGTTCAGCAATTTCTATGTACACAACTACATTCTACCAAAGAAGAACAAGCTGGATTGATTTTTAGCGTTTTTATAGTATACTATTCCTAGTCGTAAGTTCGAGCGAACTGTTTTATTAATTGGAATTAAAATAAAGTACAAATTTTGCCACAATCCAGCCCAAATCGGAATTTCCTAATCCAAGCACATTTTTGGTTTAAATCCCGAAACACCTTAACATTTACAAGATTGATAAACAATACTCAAACTATTTTGTTAACATAATACAAATTTGCTTGAAATTAAAAAGAAAAACTAATCACTTAAACTGCTTCCTGTCTTTCTTCCTATCGTGTGTATATAGACTAAGTTCTATGTAGATTTGTTCCAATGGAATTAGGAACTGCATTTTTTTGTGAGTGTTTCCTGGAATCCAGACCTTGTGCATGCCCTTTAATGAGCCAACACAAAATGTTTTCTAGTAAATATGCAAAATGTAGCAATTAAGTCAAATGCACAGACAAATGACAAAGGCACAAGTACTTACGTATTCCGAGTATAAAGTAAAAAGAAGCTGCTTAAGACTCAAAAACGCGAAAGCAAACAACAAACGACGCGCACTCAAAAGATGAAACATAAAACGTAGCCCCAGAAGAAGCCCATAAAAAAAAAACAACAACAACAACAACAACAAATGT
Organism: Drosophila virilis; assembly: GCF_030788295.1. Classification (NCBI taxonomy): domain Eukaryota; kingdom Metazoa; phylum Arthropoda; class Insecta; order Diptera; family Drosophilidae; genus Drosophila; species Drosophila virilis. Next base: position 31,856,636 of record NC_091544.1, read on the forward strand.
AAAAGAAAACCACATTGTGCCAGGGCGCACTTAAAAAGCAACCATCATCAGCTACCAGGCACCAGCAGCAACCACTGGGGGCACCTCCCAAACGGCATATGGGGACAGAAGTCTTCGTCTTTGGTCGGTCTCTCGACGAAATGCCATAAAAATTGCAACATAAAAATTAAACCACTAAACGCAGCGAAATTGCGGGCTTTGGGGGCGCTGATAATGTGCCCAGTTGAGTTAAGTTCACTGTGTATACCCTACATGAAGGTACTCTACTTTTGTCATACCATTTGCCATTGTGAAGTAAATTTTTAGCGGAAATTTGTACTAGATATATAGAGTGTTAAGTAGATAGAGGAATTAAGTATTTGTAAACAAAAAGCAAAATATTCCCAATCTGTATATGCTATGCGAAAGCCAACACAAAGTTAGGAGCACATTGGTTTAAAAAATCTTATCCCAAGATGGATTTTTTTCCATAATATATAAGTCTATAGACTGAGGACAGGACAGGTGTTGAGTAAAAATAAAAAATAATCTTAATTTACTATAGTATTTAAAAAAATAATAAAATATATGGGGAAATAAGTTAGCAATTTTATACTAGATATATAGAGTATGTCTCAAAATCTTCGAGTAATGCACAGAAGATGGATTTTATTCTATAAAATGAAAGTCCTTAGACCTTGTGCATTCACCATTTGATCATTTTATTTTCAGCTCCCATTAAGGGTATGCACACTTCGACTTTTTTATTTCTTCTGCATTTAATTTTTCTGTTGACTTTGACTTTGGAGTTGTTGACAGAGTACAGCAAGCAGTTCATAACGCGACCCCCAGTTAGTTGTTTTCAGTTGTTTTGAGTCACCCTCACGTTCGGGAGGGGCAACTCCTGCTGCTGCTGCTGTTGCGTTTTTGGTAATGATATTCAATAATAATACGAGAGTACATGCGCAAATTTCAAATATCGCATAATAAAAAGCACTTGCGTCGCGCCAAGCAGCTGATTCTTTCAGCATTTCAGACATGCTTCGACTGCGCCTTTAGAATTTAATGTGCTTATAATGCCGCCTGCTGGCACTTGAGCCCATTTCCCATGCCCATGCCCATGCCCGAGAAGAGCCCGTACCCAGTTTCAGTCTTGAATCCGATACCAATTCGCATCCGACTCGTCGCACACACGTTCACGTAATTGTAAACGCAACCCTCGACGCAATTTCTGGCTCTTTAACGGCAAATGATGTCAATTCCAATGCGAAACAGTCCCTCACCGGATCATAGTCCCAGTCCCAATTCTATCTCAAAATATGCTCATCGCGTTTTTCCTATTCTATCGAAAATTGAACTTAATTGGTGCGTGAAGTGTGCGCACTGAGAGGATTCCATACAATGCTGCCAGGCAACTAAATATTCCTCCACTCCCCATTTGCCAGGACACACACAGATGCACACTCGTCTAGCCTGATAGGCATCATTATAATTTGCCAGCGAGCCGAAGGCAACATCAGCAATCAAATTGGACAGCGACCCACATTCGAAAAAACAATAATATAATACGATAATTAAAACTTTGTTTTGCTACATTCAACGAGATCTAATCAAAAACATACCCCAGCAACGCCGGGTAACCTCTTGTTATGGAAAAAATTATAACAAATGTGCATTAAAATCGACAGCGCAGACCCTATAAGGAATATATTTTCTTGAGAAGACTGTCTGTTTCTTAAGCCTCTGAATTGTGGAGCTATCCTGATTAAACTAAGCGAAAAGACAGCCTCTGTATACGTCGACCGAATCTCACGACCATATTATCACCACCTGCTGCGAACTTTACTAAGATGAGTTCTAGAAAGAACATATCTGATAGATTTGGGCCAATAATTGACCTTAAATAATTTCCCCTTTTTCAAGATATCCTAACTAAGCTGGGAAGCTTTCGAGCATTATCTGAACCTCTTGACGAAAAACTCGCAGGGTATTTAATCTTCTAGAGATTATTTTATTTTTCCCATACCACTTGGTTTTCCCTTTTCAGCATTCTTAGCTAGTTATCTCAGGATCACAAAGTTATTTTACAAAGAAGAAAAAAAACTCGAAGTTTACAAGGATTTCAAATTTCACAAGAAATACTCAAATTAAATATTCAAGTTTGGAGTGTTACAAAGCGACCCTCGTGCTCCGAACAGGCATCCCAACTGATTAGCATAAATTCGTCTATGTCTATGTTGCTGGAAATGTTGTTGTTATCGTTGTTGTTTTTGTTGTTGTCGTCTTTTGTCAACGTGTCTGGCATGGCAAGCAAAAAGTTTAGCAGCCAAATGCAGACAGGCACGGACTACTAGGAGTAGGATCTTGGTCTTGGTCTGAGAGGCTTGTCTTGGCCTGTCACTGGGACCGAGACTGGGGCTTGGCTTGGCTTGGCTTGGCCTGGCTGTAGCTGTGGCTGTGGCTGCTGCCACATGGAAACATGTGTCACTGAGGGCTGTCTACTTATTGCACGACTAATGTCAGTTGCACTGGCTGCCCCTCTGGCTGGCTCCGGCTCTGGTTGCCAGTCAACAAAAGGTAGCAAACTTCCTGGCACACAAAAAGCTTTTTAAACTGCAAAATGCAGCTGATGGAATTTCTTTAGGGGTTGCAGCCAAGTTGGGCTGCGGCATGACGCGGTGGGGGAAGTTGGAAAACTGGGCTGTGGTTTGCCATTCAAGCGCAAATTATTTCCAAGCCGCTGACATCGCTGGGTGAAGGACGTGCCTGTCGGCCTAAAGGCAATTCCCAGCCTAAGTAGTTTCTCAACTTGTTCCTTGTACCAGGTCTGCCCTCTCACTTCCTTCCTCTCCCTCTCTCTCTTTCTCTGTCTCTGAATAGGTTCACTCATTTGGCAGGTTTTCCTTCCACTCGCTTCCTTTCTAATATTGCTTGGCATTTTGCATTACAATCGGCCTCGACAGCTGCGAATCGAACCCGGTTTTCCACCCAAGTTCTAGCGCTGCATTATCTCACGCATTGCATCAATTTCTCATAGCCAACGCCTTCTGGCTGATATCTTTTCAGGACTGTCGGCAATCTAATTAACGCAGTTTGTCTCTGGCCCGGGGCCCCAAAGGAATTTCGTGTGCCCGCTCATCAATTGCTTTGGCTGGGTATTTTATTTTCGTGCTACGGACAAAGTTCTGCAACGACTCCTAATCATATTTTAGTGCGGCCCAACTAATTAAGCCTGCGGTTGACAGACAAACAGGGCAAATGCTGCCAAACACTCTGAAAATACTCTGAAAACGGCAAAGCAATTTACACCTCAACTCTGTAAAATTCACAAGACATTGTAAAAGTGAGGAGGCAAAGGTGTGAACGACCGTTGAATGCGCTGCAGCTGATTTGGTAAATCTGATCCATGTCCAGAGAATGTTGAGAAATAAGTAAAGAAGAGTTTTTCAAACTAAAACTTTCAAAACTCAATTCAGCTTTAGAATACTGGAGTAATTAACCTGATCTCGACTCAATGACACAAAAATAATATTTCTGTTTATATATAAATATATATTGACTTTAAGGGGGTTCGATATCTAAATTTCCGTGCAACTGCATATGGACCAGGTTTTACCAGGTTTTGCCAAGCTGCTTATGTCACATGTCTCTTATACGCTCACATAACTAAGACAGCCGGCTTTTATAGAGCATTCGGGCATAAGAAGCGTAGCCAGAACTTTAAAGACGTGTTAATGAAGCAGACATGCGGGCCAGAACCTGGGCCAAGTCGTGGTCGTGGTCGCGGTCTCTGGGTCTTGGTCTTGGTCTTGGTCTGAGTCTTGGTGTTGGTCTTCCTCGCCGGCTGAATGAATTTGTATAACTTGCAAATCATGTTGACTGACGAGCCAGCGCGGGAATAGCGCTGCGCCTCTCTGGAGTTGGGACTATGCCTGGGTCTGGGTTGGGGCAGGAGGAAGAGGGCAAAACTTTCAAAGTGTTGAACGCAGCGAGTGAAACATATTGTGCCATATATATTATGAAAATGTGTGTCTGAAGTCCCACAAAGTGGAAATACGCAAGGCAGGGCAAGGGGCAGCCGGGCAGCGGGGCAGCGGGGCAGCAGTTGGCTGTTCTACTAAATCAACATCATTAAGTTTTCTGTTTATAAAGAAAACACTCGAGAGCATTGGTGCGAAGTCTTTTTACTTGCTGCTTTTTAGATACCCATTAAAAATAGACTGCAAAGGGTTATATTGCGGTATCAGTCAGAATGAGACATGATCGGGGCCATTAAGTATTCAAAAGTCAAGTTCATAAGCTTGTTTAACCGCAATCGATATGTATCGATTTTTGTCATGGGTTTTCGAGCATATCTCTAAGAGTTTCAGAGCTAGAGTACACACATATTAATGACATCTTTAAGCCTTGAACATTTGCATAGAATCAAAGAATTAGCACAGAATTTACGTTCGAATGAATTTTTGCTTATTGTGGTAAAGGGAGAGAAAATGAAGTATCTTCTGTCGAGGGTATAAGCTAGTCGGGCACATCAGTCTTGCTTTTTGTTGTTGTCTTATTATTTCTCCTCTCATGTTCAGCTTGTGTTTTGTGTATTTGCCGTTGTCGATGATGCGATCTTTGTGCTATCTTAGGCGGGTTCGAGCCAAACGAGCGACAAGGAAGGCAGTTCCGCCGCCAGTTGGCACTCCAAGAAGCAAAGTGTTGAACACAAATTAGTATTGAACTCAGCTAAGCCGACCCAAAGCAAGACTGAAGAGTTTTTCCAGCATATTTGCTTAGCCATTTTAAGCGAACTGCATTCACAAGTTGCTCAGTTCAGGTGAAGAGAGGTGTGGTGAGGCCGAGCACATGCATTATGTATGTCGAGCGGCGGGCCAAACGAAATGTGAAAGAAAAAGCGGAAAATAAGCAACAAAGTCACGAAATTGTTTTGCTCAACAAATAAAAGACGAGACTCGGCAATGGAACAGCAAAAGTATCTTAAAGATACAAATAGCCAGATTCGAGCGGGGCTCGCCTGCGACAGGATGTGCCTTGCGTTTGCATCCTAGCAGCAATACGAATAGATACTCGTAATGCTCAAGCATGCAGCTCAAATTACAAGCGGGCAAATGTTTAAATACTTGAGTGCCCCGCCACACAGCGCACAGCATATTAACTTTTACTTTGCCTCTCTTTACTTTGTCAACACAACAATTCACTTAAAACCGAGTCTCTGTTGTTGTTGTTGTTGTTGTTGTTGGTGTTGTTGCCGCCAGTTGCAAGTTGTCAGTTGCAAGCTGTCAGCTTGGTGGCTGCCGCAGCAGCAGAAGATATCCTATTGCACACGAGACACAAGCAGCCCACGTAAAAGGCGCCAGTGCAATAAATAGAAATAGCAAAGCGGGCAGGGCAAAAGTTAAGTTGCTCAGAGCTATAAAATTGTCCCGATTAGGAATCTATTTATAGGTCTAGGACTCCTTACATACTCAGTTGTATACACAGATATAGAATATTAATTGAACAGGATTCGATGGCCAGGAGATACCCCAAGTTCAGTCCCGAATTGCCGATTTTCTATAACAACCTGGCGAACTTAACTGGAGCATAGGGTTATTAGCGACCTTAATAAACATCTAATATTTAAACAAAAAAATAAGAAAGGACCAACATGCCAAGTTCGGTGCATCTAAAAAACCATAACTTGAAATCAATCAATCAATAATTTCAAAATGGCAGATACTTTAAATATCTTGACTTTCATTCCAACCCAGCGAAATACATTGCTTCTCCTGGAAGAACAAGAATTATGTGCCCCATTTCTGGGGCTTCTTTCTCTAGGGCAAGAAAGCGAAGATTCAAACGGTGCCATTCACAGGATGTACCTGATAGGATTCTCGAACACAAAAGTCATTGCTATCATCAGCAGAATTAAACAAGTAAGAGGTTCTAGTCAGGAGCTCTCGACTAGTGGGTCGGAGATGCTTCCTTCTGCCTGTTACATACATTTGGATTTTGCACAAATACAATATACCCTTATATCCATTTTTAATGGATTCAGGGTATAAAAAGGTTCTCTTTATAGCCCTAACCTTGTAGACCTTAGACTAATCAACAGTAATTCTTGTTAAATGTATTCTCCCCATATATATCTAGCTTAAGCTGCCTATATTAGTTAATAGTCAACTTTTTAATAATCAGGTATATATACACTTACAAAAAAAAGTCTTCAGCTCTTGTAGTTTCATAGCTCGAGGGGTAAAACAGACGGACGAAAGGCTCGTTCTGATCAAGAATATACATATTCCTTCTGCCTGCACAATGACAACTGTGGAAGCGCCCTCTGTTGTTAAAAACCAGCACAACCAAAGTGCAGCGCCATATACAAAATTGCGGCAAATTAATTATAACAGTTTTTACAGTGCATACTTTCAGGCATAATTTGTATTAATATTTTAATTTGTTTAAAATTAGTGAAATAAAGCTTCAGCACTTGTTGAAAGTACCCGGAACTGGTGAAAAGAAAACTGTTTGCACAGAAATCGTAACTAAAATTCGAATAATATTATTTATGCAAATTTCACCAAGCAAATAAAAGGAAACGAAAAGCTTTTCAGAACTTGAAGACCTACAACTAATCAGCGTAACAAATTAGCATATAATTATATTGAATATGGTTTAAGAAAATGTCTATTTCTAGGTCTATCATTTCAGCCATAGCTGCATAACATAGTCGGGTCTCTAGCAAAATGGTAAGTTGAACATTAGCAGCTAGTTAAAAGTTTTCCCTAATAGAGTATTCCGTTCGATATTTGACAGCGTGTCATAACAATTTTGTTGCTGTGTCTGCTGCTGCTCCAAGTCCTGGGAGAGGACAAGTCTATGACTAAGGCCAAGGGCAATAATAAGGGCAAGGGTAAGGGTAAGGGCAATAAGCCGAAAGCCTCAAAAGGTACAACTCCGCCCCCGACAACTCCAGCGGTAACAGAAATTCCACCGTTTTTCAAATATTGTGAGACGATTTTCAAGTGGAACTTTTTGGATTTTGAGGTGATTAAGAGCATTGTGAAGGCTATTACGGAACGCCTGGACTCGGTATGCAATGTGACCGAAATGCAGCCCCTCGTGCCCAACATTGTAGCCGGCAATCTGTATTGCAGCACCGATCTGCCGACTACAATTGATTTACTACTCGACTACGTTTTAGATAAGGTCGAACGCAGTTGCCAGAAACTGAAGGATTTTCACAGCCTTTTCATATACACGAGCGACATTTAAGCCGGTTCGAACCCGGAAATTCCGTTTCATTTCTCAAATATATAAATTGCCTTTAGAAGAGACAACTTGTTACAAATAATAAATGTCTTCCTTTTAAATGCGAATCCGTGTGACGAAACAGGATTGGAACCACAAAACTGGCTTGCTGGGAAATAGATTCGAACCAGCGACTTTTCTTATTTTGAAATTAAGCGGTTGACAAATTTATTGCCGCTCAACTATGGTTTTAGATGGAATCGAATTACATAGCGTGCGGCTGCAACTCATCGGAATAGACTTCCAGAGTGCGCTTAAAGTTCTTCAGCAGCTGCAAGTCTCTGGCCCGGCGTTCGCCAGACGGATCGCTGGAGGGCAGGACGGCTTCTAGCAGAATGGGCACAATCTGCTCGCCCACCGATTGAAAGAGTTGCGCTAACTTGATGATTGTTGCGGGATCGGGCAGGCCCGGGATGCCGGCACGTTCAGCCATCTGGCTGGCATCGCGACGTCGTCGTCGTCCGCGGCCCTCATCCGAATCCTCAACGGTTTCCTCCGAGGAGGAATCATCGTCGTCATCGCCATCGCCATCGCCCTGAGCCTTGTTCATGCCATCGCCAGAATTCTCAGGCTTGGGCTCCTAGGTACAAATGGTTTTATTTTAATTAAGAGGTGCTCTGGCTTATATTACCTTTGGCCGGGCCTCGATCGGGCTAATGCACAGCTGCAGCAGCATGAGGAGCGCTGCAAGGAGCAACTGACGTCCCACATGGATTGCCATTGAACTTGCGATCTGTCAGACTTGGCAGCCGCATTTATAGGCCCCAGCCGCTGCTTTGTTTTAATGGGATTAATTTCAATGGGCTTTGCATGTCACAAAATGCCATCAAATTGATCAATTTGCGTACTTTAAATTGAAGTTAGAGCTGCATATTTGCTGGCACGTTGACGGCACAGTTTGTGACCATTTTAAAAGGTCAACAACAAGAACCCGCCAGGTCGAACTTGAAAGCATCAAACTTCAAAATTTATTTGCTTCTCTTTTTGGTCATGGAATGCGCCAACGAGTGCAGTTTTTGTGCACAGTCCGGGCCCAGCCCAGCTCAGAAAAGCAAACAAAAGAAGAAAGCAATGTTTTTTCTTTTGACTGCCGACTAGTGAATACTCTTGCGGGCACATCTGATTTTTTTCTGCTACTCTTTTATCAATACAGCTTGAGCCTTAGCAACAAATTACTATAGAAACTCAAGATCATCATCTTTTTATACTTATTGATGAAGCTGAGAAGCTCAGATTATTGCCCAAGTTTCCCTTTAAGTGTCCATGTGCCGGACTAGCAATTGGAAAGTTGCGGTTAAAATTCAATAAAAAATATTTTATTATGGTATTTGTTTATTTAATATATTATTCGTAGAGAATTCGGTTCGGCGCCGATATATATATATTTGTCCATTTATATGTAAATATAGACAGGGAGAGAAAGAGAGATCGAGCGAGAGTGAGAGGGGGGGATATATATATATATAAATACATATATGCTGCTTTAGGTCCCATTCAATGCGTTGAACAAATCTATTGTCAAAATCGTAATACCCACTGAAAGGGCATTGACAGACAGCAGCCAAGCGGTCAACAACTTTGGCGATTCGCACATTCTCAGGTAAGATGCGATGCGACGCGACTCCAGTTCGCTTTATTGGGACCAGGTAGTTTGTGGCCGGCAACTGCCGCAGGCACATAAATTGTAATTTAAGCGTGCGCCTGCCTTTGTGTGTGGATGTGGGGATATTATTATTAAATCAAATGCGGCTGCTGCAACGGCAGCAACAGCAGCAACAGCAGCAACAACCACATTATTGACAACGCAGTTGATTGGAATCGAGAGTTGTTTGAGACTCGGTCGCAGATGCAGTTTTAGTTTTGATTGAGACCCGCTTTCGGACAGTCAGTGAAGGCGGAAAGAAACGCAAACTTTAATAAAAATAGTGTCGATTTTGAAAAGCAAGTGTAATAAGTGAAACTAGCTGATCACATAAAATACGCTATCCAAAGATTTAATACATTTCTGGACTTCAACTTGATATCAAATAAATTATAAAAAATTGTTCTATCTACAATTTGACAAGTGGAACACCCATACTTTCAGGTGCTGTTATTTTCTTTGAAATACCTGCTTCAAAATGAATTTGTTTTCCCGCCTCAAACACATTGGAGCTGCTAACAAGGTGAGCCACGTGGCAATATACTTATATTATATCATATCATATTATGTTACAACATTCAAAATTGCCGCGCACTCTGTTGGTGTTGCCATACTGTACGCCGCCTAATGGCAAGGGCCACTTAACAGACTTGCTCCGCTCATAACAGAACTCCTCCAACTAACAGCATATGCCTCGATAATCAAATAAAATTTGTATTACAGAGTTCGGTGACACTGCCCGTTACAGTCGCTGGTAAGTAATCAAAGTATTTGCTTGAACCATTTTTAATTTAATTTGCAGCATTATTATCCAGAAGTTTTTATCAAGCCTAACAGCGCGATGTTAACTGCATGCTCACTGTCAGTAACAGTACAGCTACTGTAAATGTAATAGTTGCTGTTATGTTACCTAACATTTTTAACAGGCCATACTCATAGAATCTTTTTTGCAATTAACTCGCACAGTTGTCGCACAAAACCAAGAAGCAGTAGTTGAGTCTACGGAGGTTTACAAAGTAATTGCAGAAGAAATATTGCCAGCACATAACAAAAACAATCAAGAAGGTATGTATGAAATTTGAAGCCATTGTCTAAAGCAAGCATACACGCCCATTGGCTGATGTAAGACAAGCCACAGATGTCTGCATTTAATGCGAAAAATGTGGGTGGGGTGTGTACGTGTGTGTGTGTGAGTATATATGTAGATGTGTGAGAGCCTGTGCTGTGTGTCTGTGGCCTTATCAAGAATGCGCCTAGATAAAGGAAATGTGTTGCATGTATTGATTTTCCATTAATAAAAAAAAGCACAGCTCAAAACAAAAAACTGTGAAGCCAGTGACGTCAGCAACGCGTCGCTCGACGTAAAGGGAAAAATGTTAGTACCAGCAGCAGCGACGTACTAAAAGGAATTACAGAACTGAAAATGTAAATGAAGTAAAAGCAGATAATTTATAGAAATATGCTCGGAATTCGCGTAAAATTTCATTAACGTGGACGTGTGTGTAAAATGACCTAACCTCGAATGCGAAAAAATGCACGCGTCAATCTTACAGGCAAGAGATGCCAACTTTTGAGTAGCAAAGAGAAAGCGACTTCTAGCTGAATTTTATGCTAAGAATAAGCGGGAAAATAGCTACAATTGCAGCCAAAATCGGGTTCGACTGGAAATTGGCGGTACTGGCAACGCTGATCTCGCTCACACACACATTCGCACACAGAGACAAATTCAATTGATGCTAATGAATGGCAATTTCCGTTATTTGCTTTAATCAACAGCTTTAGCAGTCGAGATGGTAAAAGAGGAGAGTTTTGTAGCCGATGGCGCCGATGAGGAAATGTTGGGCACAGGCGCAGCCGATGAAAAGCTAGCGGAGCGTCGAGACGAGGTCAAATTTATCAAGGGCGATCATCAAAATGGCGATGCGAAGATAGATATCGGGAATCTCAACGGCGGCAAGCAGGTGAGTGCGAGAGAAAGAGAGAGGGGTGAAGAGTCAATTAAAATCCAAATCTCCACAGTCCTTCACTGGCATGAGCAAGGAGGAGCTGCTGAAGTACGCCAACGATCCGTTCTGGGTGCGTTTGCGTTGGATATTCTTTGTGAGCTTCTGGCTCATTTGGGTGGGCATGCTGGTGGGCGCCATACTGATCATAATCGGAGCACCCAAGTGTGCGGCACCACAGCCACTGCCCTGGTACAAGCGTGGACTACACGCCAAATTTGGCCATGTGGCCGATTTCAAGCCGGAGGATGTTCAGGCCGCCCAAAAACTATTTGCCTCGGGTGCCATTTACGAGCTGCCTGCCGGGCAGACGTACGAGGTCAAGAAACCCGATGTGGAGGCACAAATCAAGCAGCTCGTGGATCTCTACAAGCCCAGCGACATAAAGATTATACTCGACCTGACGCCCAACTATGTGAGCAACAGCTCCCAGCTAATGCGCGATGCCCTGGCCAACGAGGAGCAACGCGCCGCATTTGTCTGGGTGAAGGCCGCAGGCAGCGAGCCGCCAAACAACTGGAAAAAGGTGGGCGGCAACAGCAGCGCTTGGACGCAACTGGAGGGCAGCTATGTGCTGTCACAGTTCGGAGAAGGCAACTATGATCTTAAGATGAACTCGACGCTGGTGCGGCGAGAACTTGGCGGCGTGCTTCAGCATTTGGTTGGACTTGGTGTGCAGGGCTTCCGCCTGAAGAATACCAAATTCTATCTGATCAACGATAATTTGGCCGACGAGGAGATCTCGCATACCACCAAGGAGCTCAACATGGTCGACTACGGCTTCTATACGCACAGCCAGACCACATTCCAGAGCGGATTAGGCGATGTGCTCTACGACTATTTGGGCATGGTGAAAAATGTCTCTGACGATGCATTCCTCTCAGTGGCCGAGGACATTATACGGCCCGAGGCCTACGTGCTGAGCCAAGCGGGCGACGCTCTGGGCATTGATCTGCCCATGTATGGCGAGTTCATACGCACACTCAGCTCATCCAAGACAAACAAGAAGCTGCAGCAGCAGCTGCAGCAAACATTCATGGACACCGCCAACACCAGCTGGCTGCAGTGGAACTTTGCCGATGTCTACGTGGACACATCCTCCCATCCCTCCGCGCTGGCCCTGTTCATGTCCCTGCTGCCCGGCGTGCCCGTGGTGCCCGTCGACTCCATTGAGTATGCGAATGTCAGTGAGCCGACCTACAGCCAAATCCAACAGCTGCGCCTCTCGCCCTCCTACATGCACGGCGAGCTGCAGGTCTTCGAGGTCGACCAGCTCATTGCCTACTCCAGGTGAGACAACCAAAACCTCTCGCCATCTGTCACATATATCTAAACTAATCCAACTTTCTCACTCTTTACGCTAACATTTTAAAGGCAAAGGTATTGAGGCATATTTAACTATTGACTTGGAGATTCTTTCATCTTTTAATTAATCACTTTCAAATTATTGACTGCAATTAATATGAAAGAACTTTCTATTCCATTTGTAGTAGACTTTCTCCTGTCCTTTATTATAATTAGCCATGTCCAATCACAACCTAATTAGCATGCGAAGGACCTTTAATTATTTTCTAATTGGATATCATTTATTTCATTTGACATATGTTATATGTATTTTTCTAGTCTCAATTTATAGTAGAACTTCCACATTTATTATTAGTATCCCTCTCCAATTCGACCCTATGAAGAATGTTTCTTTGAATATTTCACTTGTATTAATTATTACTTTGCTAATAAGATATCATTTATTGCATTTGACATTATCCCTCTTTCAACAATTTCTTTTCCCTCTTCTCATATAGTATTCTCCTCTAATTATAACCTAATTAGTATTTGAAGGTCCTTTGACATTTTCCCATATTTTAATGCTTTTCCAATGGATCTAATTTATTTCATTTGCATCTTACAATTTCTTTTCCATTTTGTCTCAAATATTTTTCTAATCTCTTGCCCATTTACAGAATCAAGTCTGGCAGTCCCGGCTTTTTTGTCATCTTTAATCCCACCGATTTGCCGCATTTAAGCAACTTTACCGCCGACCACAAGCTGCCCGACAAGATGACCGTCTCATATTTGAGTGAGAACTACAACAACAACAACGGCAATGCCAATGCCACAAAGGTGGCACAGTCGACCAAGGTCAATCTCAACGAGCTCCAGGTGGCACCGCACTCGACCATCGTTTTGACCTATGTGCCGGTCAAGAGCGAGTAAAAAGCCAAGAAAATTATATACATGTACAGTGAAGGTTCTTTGAGCGGGAAGACAGATGATGTTCGCCTTAAAGATATGTCCAGCAAAATGTTAAAAAACAAAGTTTCGAAATTCTAAAAATATTCGAAAATATTCCCAATAAGCTAGAATTTGATTTTGAAATTATTAACATTGAAATTTTAAAATATCACGAGCTAATTGTATTTGAAAACTTTTGCTTAGCCAAAGAAAGAGTTCATTAATAGAGCTTTCACTGTACTATAACTACAAAAAATTATGTATTAACTTTAAACGCTTGCTTAAACAACTTTAAATTGCGTAGAAAAAATACTCGTGCCCAAAATAATATAAATGCGTAGATTGTTTTGTTAGCCGTTTGCTTGAAAATATAAAGAATAAATATTTACTGCTTGCATTTAAGAACAATTGTTTCATTTAACTGCACATATTGTTGAAGGCCGTGGGATGCGCTAAAGAAGCGTGCCATATGGGCCTATTGGGGTCTATTGCGTTTATTTGGAAATTTCAAAGAAATAGTTTTCTCCTTTTGGGCTTTTCTGAGCATCTTTCCCGTGTGGCCAGAGAGTTCTCGAAAGAAAACATTGGCAACGCCCAGAAGGGCGGCGAACACTGTTAAATTGGGTGCAGAATCGCGTTGCCACATTTCTTATTGCTTAATATATGAACGGGCATCTATGAGAATGTTCTTTGCGAGCTCATAAACAAAGGCTACCCCACCACTTACCCGTGCAAACTCCTGGTAACACAAGTCGCTGACTGCGGCCGCCACGAAATGATAACAAACACAGTTTGCCCCGCACCCTGCAGCGCATGCAGCGGTGCGCCGCCAGCTTCTATACGTTTGGATCTTTTGTGTTTATAATTATATGCACCATCAACTATATTTTACACTGCATTTTATTGCACAAAATCACTAATTTGCAGCACGCTTTTTATATGTAGTTGCACCCTACCGATTCTTTTTATCAGTTTGTTATGTAGGCCCACACACGGCACAACTAAAATAAGCACAACTTCAAGAATTTGTGCGATCATGCACGCGCTTGTTAGGTTTGACAACTTGTGCTAAAATTGCTACGGTTGCTTTTACACATAATTTTCTTAAAAATTGATTTCGCGGTGTTTGTTCAACATTCTCGTAAAATTTAGTTTTGGACACAATTTGTATGTCTGCAAAAATCATATGGTCTGCCGAGAGCTTACACTGCACTGACCTGTTATTAACAGCCAGCACTGTGTAGTAACAGCTGCTGTTGTTGCCCTGTTATTTTCCAATCTATCGATAGGTCGATATGCACATGCTTAGCCGAGACACCGCGTGCACATTTTGAACTGCGCGCCCAATCGACGGCAGTTTCCCAAACTACACAATACTTTTAAATTTGTCTTCCTTTGTTGAAAACTTTGAACCACACGAAAGAAACTGCAACGCAATTGGCATACGTGAGTGTGCGTTTGGGCGGAGGGGCACCCAACTTTTGAGTTTCAAATAGTTGCCGAAAAGCCAGCAAAACAAAAGGCGAACGCAACCACAGACAAATAATCAAAATCGACAAAGCGAAATGAGGCAAAAACAAAGCGCCCAAAATGTTTTTAGTTTAGCTTAGGCAATGACAGCCTGGGGAGCTGCTCGGCCACAGGGCCAAAAGGATATGCGCACGTGCTAATGTGATTAGATACACACACGCACACACACTTGCCTCCGCTTGGCCAAGTTGTTAGAAGCAACCGCAACATGAAATGCAGTTGATTGCGGCAGACCAGCTACAACAACAACAACAACAACAGCAACTAAAACTAAAACAAGTGAAAACCTTGCCATGAAGTGCAACCGACCGCGCAATACTCTATATGTATATATAGACAAAGATATAGATATGGATATAGATATAGATATAGATATAGATATAGATATAGATATAGATATAGATATAGATATAGATATAGATATAGATATAGATATAGATATAGATATAGATATAGATATAGATATAGATATAGATATAGATATAGATATAGATATAGATATAGATATAGATATAGATATAGATATAGATATAGATATAGATATAGATATAGATATAGATATAGATATAGATATAGATATAGATATAGATATAGATATAGATATAGATATAGATATAGATATAGATATAGATATAGATATAGATATAGATATAGATATAGAAGTGGTCACTAATATACCCTTTTCAACTTTTATAGAGAGTATAATCAGAAAAACTTCAACATTTGTATCTGCGAGCTGTGAGATGCAAACTATTGTTGCGCAGGTCATCATCATTATCTTTATCCTCATCATCATCATCTTGGTAAACTTTTGGTTAGCACGCTGTGCATTCGTGCCTGCCCCAGCATCCGTAAGATACAGATACAAGCGGCACTTGCACTTGCAATTATTCTGTCGCAACAACTTTTCCATCAAACGCAGATGCCAAACAAACCCTGCGCCTTCGTCCGGCCGCACTAATTTAATTGCAACATGCAACCCCCAACAGTCACCAACCCCCGCAAGCCGCAAAGCTTAACCCATTAACACCCAAAAATGACAGTGAGTGGAGGAGGGGCGGGGTATACATTGGAAGTCTGTATGCAGATTATATCAAGTGTGATCCGTATAAGCTATACTCATTAAAACTGGCCAATGAGAGGGTGTATTGGCTGCAAATGAATCTAACAGAGGCAAAGGCATGAATATAAATATTTATTGCTGAACAGCCGATTTTAGATTTAAGATAAAGCTATATCTGTCTGTCCGCTTGAGCCCAACTCAGCTCAGAGCATACCAGAGCTGGCGACTTTAAAATTGTAATATAGTTTCTTGACTAACACACAAAACAAGTTCATTTAACTTCTACCAATAACTCACACATACTTTCGCAAGATCGAAAAATATCGATTCTCAGCATAGGTTTTTCAAGCATATCCCGAGGAATATACGAGTTATAAATACCCAATTTGGCATGTGCGCTCAAGTAAATGCCAACTTCTGGCTCCTGCACTATTAACACGGAAGTTATTTGAGAATAGTTTTTTGGTAACGAATGTTAGGAAGCGTTTATTATATGCACCGTGCATACAGGGCATCTACTTGTCGCCCACTCGTTCTTGTCTATATTAACTCAATTTCAAATTTATTGAAAATTCTATAGCACGGGTGTTAAAATGACAACAATAAAAGAAGCCAAAATGTATATGCCACATATGCAGCACTTGTTTTTGTTCAATCTACAGAAAAACAAGAACAACAACAACAACATCGCAGCTAATTTGTATCGATTTTTTATCGCGTTCGCATTTTCATTTTTCCCCGTTTCCTGCCTTTCCCATTCATGTTGTTGCTCGTTTGTTTTTGAACTTTCCCATGCATAAATTTTGCATATTAATTGGAGCGAACGTTGGACAGACCACTCCCCCCACCTCCTTCCCGCGTGTACTCCCACAATCGACGCCAGGCAGCCTGATTAGTTGGCCTAAAAAAGCCATCAGGCTTTGATTAACATTTTGTGCACACACAAATTATGGCCAAATGTGTTTTTCGACTAAATGAGTTGCATCTAATTGAGTGACAAAACATGCCACAACAACAACAACAACGTTAACAATAACAACTCCGACACTGTCCACTTTCACAAACTGTGCCAATTTGTTTTAAAATGCATCAACCTGGCGCTCAATCAGACCCCCATCCACAGTTCCCGACTGGCTCCAGCTCCTCCGGTTCCAGATCCTGCTGGCCGTTCAGGTCCTCCTCGCCTGTTCCGGACTGCTTTTCAATTTGCATGCAAGCGTCAATTACTCGCACAAGCCATTCGAACCCAACTCCAATAGAGAGTGCTACAGTGAATGCTCTGCGAATGTAGACTCCACTTGTCGGTAAAAATAACGGATAGCCATAGTGGAAATTCGGTTCGAAAAAATCGTTATCTGAGACAATCGATATTTTCGATTGCTTTTAAGCAAAATGTCGATAGTAGCAATTTTTCATAAATAACAAGTAAGAGTTTCTAGTCGGGAGCTCCCGACTAGGGGATTCCCTGAACCCTCTTCCTTCAACATCAAATGCATATATAAATTTTATTTAAGAAGCTATATGTCAAGTTTGGAGACTCCAGCTCTTATTATTTACCAAAATTGCCCAAAACACAGGATATCGATATCGATTTTTATCGATTGCTTGGAAACGGAGTAAGTTATCGATTATCGAAAATAAACTCGATCTGCGCGGGAGCTAGGAGCACCTACATCTAAATTCAAGTCTCTATCTTTTATAGGTTCTGAGATCCTTGCGTTCATACATACGGACGAACGGACGGACGGACGGACAGACAGACGGACATGGCTAGATCGACTCGGCTATTGATGCTGATCAAGAAGATGCTTCCTTCTGCCTGTTACATACATTTGGATTTCGCACAAATACAAAATACCCTTATACCCATTTTTAATGGGTTCAGGGTATAAAAATAGTGGAAGACCTTAGTTACATTAACAAGAAACAGATTTATTCTCTAAAAATAGGTAACATTTCAATCAAATTGATGTCTTGCGGCTCGTTTGGTTTTTCGAAATATTGTCTTTAAACAATAATACCTTCCGATGATGATTGGAAGTTTAGAGACATATTAATTTCCAAGAAAATGCCAAAAAAAAAAATTACTGCATTTAATAAAAGTGTTCAAGCTGGGAAAACATCGAAGGTTACAAAAAATAATCATCGATAGTTCTCAAAACACCAAATTTATCGATATATTCGACAGCTCCATCGATTGTTTTCCAGCTTACGTCCACTCAACAGAGCCTCCACTGTATGCACAAAAGTGCCTCCGCTCCAAACTCTGTAACCTGTTCCTAACGTAACCCAGCCACCCCCTCCCGCCACTCCCCCCACACAACGTTCTTTGCTTGGTCTTATAAAAGGTTTTGCCCTTTACCGTCTTTTATATGCAGATTGTGTTTGCATCCTCTGCGTCTGCATCTTTTTTGTTTGTTCGGATCGTGTGCCTTAAATTATTTAACTGCGCATCTTTGATGGCCTCTCGAGTCCTGGGCTTAATTTTTGGCACCCAATTTGTCATTAAGCCCAATTTGTCGGGCTTCGCGCTACTTTGATTCGCACAGGCCACAAATTTGCCAGCAAATCAGCAACAAATAATACGACAAAAAAAGACGCGTTAAATATTTAAAGATCACTTGGAGCATTCAAGAAGAAGAGGAGGCCAAATCATTTCTCACTTACGCGCAAAATGCAGTCCAATTAAGGGTGTCGCTGGTAATCAATTTTAATGTGGAGCCCATTGGGTGCAAATGATCCCAAATAATCACCTGGAAATGTAAATGAAGAAGAAGAAATGGAAGAAGAAGAAGAAGGTGTAGCATATAACTGTATTAGTATATTTTTGGAATATTTGTTTAACAAATAATTTGAGCTTGAAAAATATAAAAATTAGAGGCGTATGATATTTTTTCATGTAGAATAATAGAAATACTTGAAACAATAGTATTGTTGTGTTCACACCAAGTTCGATTGACCGAATCATCAAAATGAACTACTGAACTTATTCAGTGATTAGTGAACTGAATCGGTCATTTTGTTCACTATTTAGCTATTTAGTGGGTCATGAACGATGTATTGCGTACTCGTTCAGTCGGTCATGAACGATACACTCTTGATTCTGGCTCTGTCGTTCATGCACGATGTATGCAACTCAGCAGTTCAGCCGTTCATGAAAGATGCATTCTTTTAAGATGTTCAGTTCTTAATAAACAAAACAGATAGCGGGATTTCAAGTTCACTTTTGATTAGTTGAGTTGTAACTTACAACTTGTAATAATCTTTGATCACTGGTTGAGTAAAATAAGTACAAAATATAACATTTTTTTGCAGCTGAAAACATGAAAAATAACTGAACAGAAAATATAACCGTTCATAATCGACAGCATAACTAAATTAAGCGAATTGTTCATGACCGACTGAATAACTGAACGAGTGAACTAAATTCCCGATTTAGTTCGCGACCAGAAAATGAACGAGTGACCTTATTCAGCATATTGAAGTAGAAATCCCCACTCTAAACAACATTAAAGCTAGCAATTGCTGAAATTGATCAAGGAGCGATTTCGAGCGATTTTATCTATAGACCTAAATACGTTATAGTTGGAGCATGTAAGTAGCATGATAGGCTAGTAGAAGTCAACATATCTGGAATTAACATGGAAGAAATCAGGGAAAACAATTAAGACTCTCTAAGAGCTATATATTGAATAGGCGAAGTTTGTAAGGAGCCTGGAAAGCTAGTACATGTCAATATATCTAGAAATAAGATGGAAGAAATCAGGAAAATCATTTAAGACTTCCAATGACCTGTAGAGATTAGGATATCAAAATTAAAACAATGTTAACATGCATTTTGCATACTTTTAATTTTAAACAAATGAAGTACTCTATCATAGTCAATTAGTTTTAAGTAAAAGTACTCTATTATACTCGTTCTTTGACTGATCTCTTACTTCGAACGCTGTCTAATTGCATTTCCAAGTCGACCGGCGTTCGAGTGTTAAATTCTCATGTCAAAGTAATTGTCAGTCGAGCAACTAGTTAACAATTTGTACTAACTAGTCAAGCAAAGCCCATAACAATTATGCTTAACTAAGAGAGTGACAGAGAGGGAGATAAGTCGACTTGCATATGCCCTGTAAGAGGTTGCCAAGCATGGGCAGAGCCCACTTAGATTATTAGCAGCGATAGATACTCTGTTTAAAGAGCGAAAAAGAGCTGGCTCTAAACCTGTTGCAGCGTCTGTGAAACTGTGATTGAAGTGAAAACGATTTTATGTATTAAGAGTGGCCTTCGTAACCCTTTGAACTTGCAGATGACTGCTAGACAAATATTTTTTAACTTTTTAACTCTTTGAACGGGGTATAGAAAAAACAGAACAGATTAAATAGAGGAATTTGCTTAAATATTAGCTCCAAACCCGTTCATACGTACACATAGTCAAGCTATCTAGGCGAAGAGTCAACAAAATCCATGTACCCTTTATCACTCTGTGTACAGGGTATAGAAAAGACAGCAGCACGAACACGGGTCAACGTCAGATCCATTCTCTGTCGCCGGCTTCTGCGGTTGGCAGCTCAAATTACTCTGGAGCAGAGTTCGAGCAGAAGCGGGGGTGATGGTGACTAAGGGCGGAGTGGGAGGGAAGGGGGCTTGTTCTGGGGGCAACTTCGTGTAAGTTTCTGTGCGGCTTTGAGGTGACAACGGCGACAGCTAAACGTCAATTTGTATAAATGTTTGCAATTGCCACCGTTGCACGACTTGCGGCGAAATTGATAAAAATAAAACATGCAGAGGGAGGAGGTGGGTGGGAGGTTTGCAAAGAGCGAGCAACAGAGAGAATTTTCACAGACACTCAAATCATAAATAAATATTTGCCGGTCTGTTTTGAATATTTGTTATTTATTTTTTAGTTTTTAGTCTTTTTTTCTCGCCACGTTCTTCGAGTGGCAAAAACGAGTTTCGCCGGCGCATCCGTCAGATACATTTTGACTGCAGAATGCGCTTGCGGCACGCTCTTCGCTAATTGAATTACAGGAGGGGACGGAAATTTTTGGTGCTTCCTTAAAGAATTTGTTCACACTTGGTTCGTTGACAAGGAGAACTACATGAATTAAAATGCATTCGAAATAAATAACTCGTATATACACTGTGAAAAAAGAGTGAAAGCTAACTAAAGTTCAAATATTTGAAACTAAGTACAAATATATATATAAAAAAAAGAAGGATAATAAAGTTCATGGCTAAAAATAAGAGACTTCTATAATTAACTTAAAAAAATGTTCTAAAAAGAGTTTGAAATAGTTTTCTGTAAAATATTCCTGAAGGTGAGTTCCGAAAGCATTCAAAATATATCGGAAAATCGAAAGTTAAGCTGGATATCGAACCTGAATCACATTAGGTGCTTTCTGCAAATATATATTGTTATAAATTTGCATTTTAATCAAATCATGTATTTTTTGTGTGTTAATCTTAAGTGTTGCACAACTAAATACAAATTTAAATGTTAAGTTGTTAACACAAGAAATAAATCTTCAAGGGAAACACTTAATAATTTGTTTAATTTATGCATTAATTGCACAACTTAGTAAAGCGCAGCCACATTTATCATCGAGAACAATAAAGATGATACAGAAAGTGTCGTAAGAAGATGTTTCAGCAATTTGCAACAGTTTGGGATAAACGAGGGAAGCTTTTAAAATGTGATTAGTGGGGATCGAATGGACGCAATTCTTCACAGTCGCATCATCAAGATGCCCTGGGGATTGCGATCAACTGAACCGAGCCAAATCAAAGGCCGACTGCAAAGGCGCACACGAAAGATTCAGATTGGCAACGAGAGAGAGTAAGAGCGAGAGAGAGAATTCATGCAGCAGACGTCAATGTACGGCAATATTGCTGAGAGAGAGAGAGAGAGAGATGGTGAAAATAAAGAGAGATAAAATCACGGCTGATAAGAGCAATGCATGTGCAATATTGCGCTCTCTACAGCTCTCTCTCTCTCTCTCACTCTCGCACTACAAACTTTATCTCTTTGTATGCGCTTTGCAGACAGCTTTGGGGTCCATCGACTTGGAGTTGGCATTAAGTTACCCAACACTGCTAACATTAGTATTCAATTTAATTGAAATAATTTCAGATTAACCTTTTAACTTTTCATTTATATTGGTTTAACATACGCTATTTGGATTGGTTTTTATTAACAAACTTTATTTTTCTCCAAATGGCAATTAGTTACCCAACACTGTTTACTAAAATTACTTAATTTCATTTAAATATTAAACACACTTTTACTTTATAAAATATGTTTTAATAAAAACAATTTTTTTGTTAATTATTTAATTTGTTAAATAGCTTTCAAGGTGGCATTTTGCGATATTTGTGTGTCTTAAGTCGCCAGTTTTTTAACAATATGAAAACTTTTTTAAATCAACTGATTTTATTTCGTTTTAAACCCTTCTTTTGGATACGCTGCCGCGTTTCCTTAAGGAATATATTTTTTTACACTGCACTTTTTAAAGTGTAGGGCATTCGGTATTCGACTTGTGCGGCGCACACATGTTTTTCGCACTGCAACCAATTGCAAATACAACAGACAGCACTGCCTGGGGCCGGAGTCGGCACTCGGATTCGGTCGTCGATCGTCAGACGTCAGTCGGTTTGTCGGATTCCAACCAGAGCACATGTGCAGCCAGTCGAAGAGCCAAAGCTAAAGTGGTTCTACAACCAGTTTGCTTGCAACGATCGTCCTTAACGGTCGCCGCTTTGCCTCCGTCTTCGCCACCGCCTGCGTCTCGGTCTCGGTCTAGATCTCCATTTCGACTTTGTATTCGTAAATGTTTTTTGTGATAGTTTTGTGATAGTTGAGACTGGGCACAAAGTCTGATCTCTATTTTAAGTATGTATGTGCGTTCTATATTTTGTGCCATAAATACAAATTGCAACAAAGTGCA